>NW_026461376.1:0-51639 GCF_021730395.1 Mercenaria mercenaria | reverse complement strand
GATCTGCTGCGAGAAACGCTGACATCAGAGATCTACCATATTTATCTAAGATAGAAATCCCTGAAATCGACTCTAGCTCTGTGATGCTTCTTATTGGAACAGTTGCACCACAGGCACATATACCCTTAGAAGTGCGTTCAGGCCGCCATGATCAACCCTACGCCATTAAAACTCAACTAGGCTGGGCAGTGCGTGGACCTGTTACAGACACTACAACACAGAAATCAGCTAATGTAAATTTTCAGCAGTCAGCTGATGTATTGTTACAACAACAACTTGAGAAAATGTGGACTACGGACTTTGATGACAAAGTGAAAGTAGAAAGAAATTCAATGTCTCTAGAAGACAAGAAAGCTTTAAACACTATGAACTCTTTGTTGAGATATGAAAATGGACATTACAAACTGAAATTACCATGGCGTGACGAGAAAGCAGTAATGCCTAACAACTTGACTCTTGCGCATGCGCGACTCGAACATTTGAAGAGGAAGTTAGCACGAGATCAAGAGCTGCATAAAATGTACACAGCATCAGTAACTGACTATATCCAGAAAGGACATGCACAGGAAGTAACACACATTGAATCTGATAGTAACCGCGTGTGGTACTTACCCCATCATCCTGTGACGAATCCTAATAAGCCCGGAAAAGTGAGAGTTGTATTTGACTGTGCCGCCAAATACAAAGGAATTTCCCTAAATAGTCAACTTCTACAGGGACCCGACTTTATGAACAGCTTGGTTGGCGTTTTAATTAGATTTCGTCAAGAGCCCGTTGCTATAGCAGCCGACATCGAGGCTATGTTTCATCAGGTCCGTGTCGAAGATTTAGATTGTGATACCCTACGGTTTCTATGGTGGCCTGAAGGGGACATGACTCAACAACCTAGATGCTATAAGATGCTGGTACACCTATTTGGCGCGACCTCATCCCCAAGTTGCACAGCATATGCATTAATACGAACAGCGTCGGATAACGCACATATGTATAAACCAGAGGTAGTCAACACCGTTAAAAGGAACTTTTACGTTGACGACTGCTTAAAATCAGTTTCTTCTGATGAGAAAGCAATCGAGTTAGCCGCAGACTTATAGTCATTGTTAAGGAGAGGAGGATTTCGTCTGACGAAATGGCTCAGCAATAAGAGAGATGTCGTTGAATCTATCCCAGAGTCAGAACGAGCGCCATCTATAATGAATCTTAGCAAAAGTGACAGTTTGCCAGTAGATCGTGCCCTCGGTGTTCAGTGGAATGTAGAAAAAGATTAACTCAAATTTAAAGTGAAAGTAAGTGAAAAACCAATAACAAGGCGCGGCATCCTTTCTATCGTCAGTTCCATATTTGATCCCCTTGGACTGGTAGCACCAGTAACTCTACGCGCAAAGGCTATAGTACAAAACCTATGTAGACAGAAGCTTTCACGGGACGATCCTATCCCTGAAAAGGATACGTACGGGTGGAAACAATGGTTAGATACTCTTCCATATTTAGAAGCTGTCTCTGTGAGAAGATGTTTTAAATCACAGGACTTTGGAACTTTAAAGAACGCCCAGCTACATGTATTCTGCGACGGTTCTCAACTTGGCTACGGCGCATGCGTGTACTTGAGATTAAAAGATGAAAAGAACCTGATTTCATGCTCTCTGGTTGCAGGAAAATCACGACTAGCACCAATAAAACAGACATCTATTCCAAGACTTGAACTTTCAGGAGCAGTTGTCGCTTCCCGGCTTTATACGCTAGTAGCAGACGAACTAGAAATAAACATTGACAGTGTGACATTCTGGACAGATTCTATGATTGTCCTTGGATATATTAAAAACAAAACCCGGAGATTCAAAACCTTTGTTGGAAATAGGGTAAGTGAAATTCATGATGTGACGTCACGAGACCAATGGAGAAACGTAGATACGGCTTCCAATCCAGCAGACGTCGCTTCTAGAGGAATGCGTGCCAGTGATTTTAAGACAATGAAATTTTGGATGCATGGACCTGAATTCCTTCAAAAAGATGAAAGCCATTGGCCAAGCCACCTAACTAAACCTGAATTAGACGACGACGACACTGAGCTGAAAAAAAGAGGTTGTCGTCAACACAACTAGTGCAGTTGAATCCATTCAAAGTATAATAGATAGATACTCCAGTTGGACGAAGCTGAGAAGGGCCGTTGCTTGGTTACTAAGATATAAGGCATACTGCAGACGTAAACACTTAAACCACACCTTGGGACTGAGTGAAGGTGACTTAAGCACCAATGAACTCAACATGGCGGAACATACCATATTAGCGTTGGTTCAACGTACGTCGTTTACCGATGAGAGAATATGTCTACAAAATGGGAATTCTGTAAGAAAAGACAGTTGTTTAGCATCTTTGAACCCGATTATACACCATGACCTGATCAGAGTACAAGGACGCTTACAATGCGAATATCCAAGCAAATATCCAGTCGTACTACCTAGCAAACACCATGTAACAAAACTAATAATAAAACATATCCACGAACATAATGGTCACGTTGGAAAAGAGCATGTACTTTCTATGTCACGTGAGACATATTGGATTCTACACGGACCTAGCGCAGTGAAGAGTATTTTGAGAGGTTGCATCCCATGCAGACGACAACATACACCGTTAATGACCCAACAGATGGCGCCCTTGCTTGACGAGCAGACGACACCGGATATGCCACCATTTTCCCATATTGGAATCGATTATTTCGGACCATTTATTGTGAAGACAGCTCAGGCACGAGAAAAGCGTTATGGTTGTATTTTCACGTGCCTAACGTCGCGTGCGGTACATTTTGAAATTGCTCACAGTCTATCTACTGATTCCTTCATATCTGCCTTTCAACGCTTTCAAAGTCGACGTGGACGCCCACGGAAAGTCTTCAGTGATAATGGAACCAATCTTGTTGGAGGTGAAACGGAACTACGAAAATCATTGCAGCTATGGAACCAGTCCAAACTCAGTGGATTTTTTGCTCAGAACGACATTGAATGGCATTTCAACCCTCCGAACGCAAGCCATATGGGAGGAGCATGGGAACGTTTAATTCGTTCTGCTAGAGTTATATTGAAATCTCTCGTTCGAGAACAACTACTTAACGACGAGCAGCTGCTTACATTAATGGCTGAAACAGAGAAAATACTAAATGACAGACCTTTGACACCCGTTAGCAGTGATCCCAGAGACCCACCAGCATTAACGCCGAGTATGCTACTGCTAATGAAATCAAACCAGTGCTTACCTGTTGGTATCTTTAAGAAGCAAGATATATACGCAAACGGTGGTGGAGACAAGTGCAGTATCTCGCAGATGTATTTTGGAAACGATGGTTGAGAGAATACTTACCACTACTTCAGAAACGTCAGAAATGGCAACGTAAAACTGTAAACCTGAAGAAAGATGATGTAGTTCTTGTTGCCGTTGACAACGTTCCCAGAGGACAGTGGCCACTAGCCCGAGTGGTTGACGTGAATCTTGGTAGAGATGGCCTAGTTAGAAGCTGTGTGATCAGAACTAAATCAGGTCAATTAATTAGGCCAGTTACTAAACTGTGTCTTCTTGAGGCTTCAATGTAAATTTGATCCTAACTTTTTTCGAAGCTAAATAATAATTATAACAAACAAGTAAGAGCCAAGTTTTGTTGTACAAATTGTTATAAATGCGCTACTTAGGAATTGTCTTTATGAAGCGTAGATAATTGTTTTTTGGTTAGATTTCGTGCACCTTGCATAGATTAACTAATTACGTGAAATATGTCATCAACTTAAGAATTATTGATTATTGATAAAGCATGGAAGTGTAATTTTTTGAAAAGTTTACTTGTTATGAAATGTATGTAATTTCATAGTGGGGACTGTTAGAAACATAAATGTAGTTTCTAATATTTGTTGTATCTGACGATATTTATTTGACGTCTGTTTGGCGTCTTCAGCCACGTGATAATTTGCGGCGTTCATTGACGTCAACGTCAAAGTTGTTTATACTTCCGCCCAGACTTTGAAACGTTAACTGAACTGAACGTTAACTGTGGACATAAATTATTCTGATGAGACTTGATGAGTAAGAGACCAAATTCGGTAACTAAATACTGTTAATTTATTTAAAGCGTAATTATTGAACTCGAAGTTATGATATCGAATTTGTTAAATAACATAAAATGAATATATAGACTGAGTTTAATTTTCTGCATGATTGGATAGTGCAAGCTTTGTTGATGTGAAGTATGTTCAAAAGTACATCTGTTGTTTATATGAGTATATGAATAATTGGTGAGCGTTGTATGAATGTTGTTTGTATGTTTTTATTTGCAGAGAATCGCTATAACTAGAGAAATAAAAGAGTAAAGGCGCATCTCTCGTTTAGTCACTGAGTTGATCCAAGTCCCAGAACACCATGTGTGTGAAAGGTGCCATATTCTCGGTGTCAGAGGTCATCTAGCATCTTGGCAAAAATGTTCCATTCCATATGTGTGAAAGGTGCCATAGCTCTGTGAATAGGTTATTCTTCGGCAGTGATTGGCCAGCAGGTATCATCATCATTGGCTATACATAACTGCAATTAAATATAAAAAGATTTTTTTTATTTCAAAGACCACACAAAGTATATTTTTCCAAAATTACTTTTAAATGCGACTGAAGTACATAGACATTCTATAAAATTAATCAAATTTCAGAGGGATTGGCATCAAACTTTACATTATTCTGAACCATGTATTTGTCAAATTTTCTCGACATAACATTAAAACAACAACAGCACAAATGGAACGCTTTTAATCAATGACAGAAATTTGTGAGCAGCACCATTTTTACACATATATTGGTTAGATGAACGTATCACATTACTATCTAAATTAATTTTAATTATAGTAAAATATCTAACAGAACAATACAAAAGTCATCAATAAATTTGTTATCGGTCGGTTAAAAAAACCCTATAGATCAGGCTGTGTCCGGTTACTGGACGTCTAGAACACAGGTTAAACTTCCAGTTAACGGATGTCTGGACACTGACACTCTCATTATTTATAGTTGGGTGTTATCATTTAAATATTACCTATGAATAGCTAAGTTTATATTCGGGTGTTAGCTATGAATAGCTAAGTTTATATTCGGGTTTAAACATTTAAATATTAGCTGTGAATAGCTATTGAACCACTCTTTGAAAAGGAATACTTTAAAACATCTGCCATATTCTGAAATACCTACATTTCTCTTATGATTCCTGGATTCTGTTCCTGAAATGACTTCTAGTTCAATGCAGCCACAGCATGTTGAATAACATCATCTGATAGCACTTAGATGACCTGACATCTAACACTTGATTTTTCCTAAATTTCCACGTTATATGAACATCCAAAGAGCTACTGCAGTACTTCTTTGGCACATCATGACATATTCACTCTACTTCCGTGTTCAGGCTAAAAGTACACGTGACCCGAGGCTGAACAGCTGAGATAGAAGATTAAACGAATTAGCAAGTTTTACTTCAGTTCTCCTTTACTACAATCCAAGTTCTTACTCGAGAAACTCGAAACTAGCTGTAAATTTCCTTAAAACATTTATAATTCCATTTGTAAATCCAATTTCTTCCGCAACCAAAAAAACCCGCAAACCTACCGTTATCTTCGTATGTTTCCGCGTCTTTTACGGAAACGCACGAAAAACAAGGTGCGGATTGAGGCACCAAATGGGGAATTGAAAAAATAGTAATATTTGTCAAACTAAGGAAAATCGTTTTGTAACACAAAAATCTCCGAAATTCTCAAATATGTTGAGAAGGGCAAATAAGTGTTGCTGGGCAATGTTTTGCTACCTGAAATTATTTGTGGTGAGCGATACTTAGTATATCACGTCCAGGGACATCTGCACATTCAAGAAAATAATGTTGTTTATGTTTCATTATCTATTAAATGTTCTTTTATAATGACTATTAGCAGAAGGTATAAGATGTAACTGTTTATCAGAGAAAACTTATTCGTCAGTTTTATTCTACTGTAATGTGCATGTGTAAATGTGTATATTGTATTTTCCAGAAATTAAAATATGACTTCACAAAATGAGTTTAACCGATTACGAGATGAAGTGTTAAAAAAAAACTGAAAACAGATGACTATACACAGCTTAAAAGTAACCCAGATGCCTTGAAGAAAGCCGAGGAAGCAATGAAAAAGACATATGATGAACTGAAGTATATGACCGGCCATGTAAACTCACTTGACGAAGTGCTTGGACATCTGTCACCAGAAAGACATTCAGTTATGATAAAAACTACTTTCCGACTCCAAAACTTTAAAGTTGATATTCAGGTATAATATAAATTGACATATTTTATCTAACACATAAGATCTAGAGACAGTAGTGCATCTACATAGTGATTAATCAATCATTTGACAGACATTCATTTTGCATTAAAAAGGTTTTCAGCATAAATTAAGCTTCCAAGGAATTCATTGGTAAAATCATTCAAAGTTTTAATAAACATGACACAGTACTACAGTGTTCTGTTTGGAACCCAGCTAGGATACTACATGGTTTTGCGAAATTAACAAGCTATTACTATCGCATTGAACTTTCAGTTTAAAGATTTTTAAGTACAGTTAGTAAAAGGCATTTTCGTTAACTAAATAAATCAATGAAATAATGCAATAAAATCCTTAATATGACAACATGCGATATCGCGAAAATGTGTGACAAATTGTGAGATTTTGTCAGTATTTCTAATCCATGTATTTGCAAAAATAAGGATGGTTAATAAATGAAATTATCTTTATTTTATTCTGTAGCAATTTACTGTATTATCTTATCCTGTATTATATAGATAAAGTACAATCTTGAAAAAAAAAACAAAAACAAAAAAAAAAACAGCCACACACAAGCCATACAAGAACTAATAAATATTAATACGAGATGAAAAATTAATTTTTATCTTATGGTTGTAAGGAATGTATTGTTTTAATTGCAATTTGTCCTTTATCCCGATTTAAATAAATTATAATAAAAAGTAGACCTTTATTTTAAGTTTAAATACAATTCTAAAACAGGTGCATTTTAATGTGTGAGAAGTTTTGTTTAGGAAAAACATGTTTTTGATATCGATAGTTTAGATTTAAGATTTATTTCAGCGCCAAAAGGACGGATCTACAAATCTGCTGTATGCTTCCTTAGAAGGAAAACCTCTTAGCTTTGTTCCATCTGTCAGGAAACTAAGCGCTGAAAACTACGAGGAGGATCATGTATTGCTTGTCGCAAAAATCGTCTTAGAGGTTTTCGTTTTTGCTTTGAACTTCGTTGGATTGCATGCATCAGATGAAAACAAAGAAGCGATCGAACTTATCATCAAAATTTTGCAGGCTCATGACAATATTTTCGGAGACGTTCAACAGATGGTTGCCGCTAAGACACGAGGAGACATGAAAGGCGTTGCTAAAGCTATAATTAAATGCTTGATCGACCTTTTCAAAATCGCTGGACTTGATGCAATCGACGTTGTCATGCTTCTTCTTCAAGATATGAATTGGATTGATGTCATCTTTGCTGTTGCCAAAGTGGTAATATTTGTAGCAACACTAGCGGGCACAGCACGGATTGCTCAACTCGTACAGGTCATTAACTGGTTGATGCAGGCGAGCAAATATCTTAATAAGCTAACGCGAATGAATGACCTTTACAGTTTGTCTTCTTAATTATTCCTGTCGAAATTATATTTATGACTGGAAAGAAGTCTCAACATGTAACCGGCAAAAGTAATGTTTGATTTCACTTTATGTATACACTGAACTAGTGTGCTTTTCATCATTTTATGTGTTGTATATTATATGAGTGACAAACACTGCATTGTTTTACCTACAGTCTTTAATATATGTAACGTATAAACTCATTGGGATACTATTAACTACTCAATATACAGTTTAACATTTTTATTATATTATACTTAAAAGAGTGGTTTCATGTGCCTTTATATGTGATATATATCATATTTTGCCCCTTTTCTATGCTGAAAGTATCAACATTCAAATATTGAATTCAATAATAGAGAAACATGAGTAAGATTATTCATTTCGAGCATCTCAAGATCTACGTCAGACCCTTAAGTAGTTCCAGATTCTTCATAAATACAACACTCCACAATGTAAGTCTGTAAAACGTTAAGAAACGTCTTTTGAAAACATTTTAGTTAAAAACTCAGTTTTTGCAAGAAATGGTAATCGAAAACTTACTTTTATTATATCAACAAAGCATATGAACATGAAAACGATTGTTTTGACGCTTACTTTTGCCACATGCATGCCAAAAGGGAGTTTTGTAACGTGACCAAGTTTTTTTCACGTGACCAAACTAAGGCAAATTACTGGCAGTACAAAATAATATTCAGCACAATCCGTGTATCTTTAAATGTAAACATAATATACAACAGCAACAACAATCTATGAACTGCACAATTATAGTGATAAAGTCTTTAGCAATGCTATATCAGACATGTTAAACATTTACCATGATAAATTACTCAAGAAATAAAGCGTATTTATACATAGCACTATGTCTTTATTCACTGTAGGCATTTATGAAAGAGTGTTTAGTTCATAGTACTCTGCGTCTTGACATATAACGGCCATGTCAACTACCCATCGTGATTTGACTAATATTTCTCCTTATTGATTTTTTACGTATTAAGCCACCGAATTAACTTTAACTTTCAATTAAGAAATATTCAGAATTTCCCAACGATGATTGTGCCCCCCATGAGTGGTGGGAGCATATAGATTTGATCTTGTCCATGCGTCCGTCCGTCCGTCGGTCCGGGCGTCCATCCGTCCAAAGTTCGTGACGCGCCTAGCTCAAAAGGTATTTGATATAAATTGATAAAACCTTGCATGAATCTTTATCATGATATGAACTTGCGCACCTCTTATATTTCGTTTTGCTCCGCCCCCTATTTTGGGAGTTATGGCCCATGAAATAGTAAAAATGCACCTTATGACACGCCTAGCTCAAAAAGTATTTGATACAGATTCATGAAACCTTGCATGAGTCTTAATCATTTTATGAACTTGCGCACCTCCTATTTTTCATTTGGGTCCGCCCCGTATTTTCAGAGTTATGGCCCCTGAAATAGTAAAAAATGCACATTTTCACCTTGTGACGCACCTAGCTCAAAAAGTATTTCATATAAATTGATTAAACCTTGCATAAGTCTTCATCATGATAGGAATTTGGGTCCGTCCCGTATTTTCAGAGTTATGGTCCCTGAAATAGTCAAAAATGCACATTTTCACCTTGTGACACGCCTAGCTAAAAAACTACTTGATATAGATGCATGAAACCTTGCATGAGTCTTAATCATGATATGAACTTGCGCACCTCCTATTTTTCATTTGGGTCCGCCCCCTATTTTCAGAGTTATGGCCCCTGAAATAGTCAAAAATGCACATTTTCACCTTGTGACGCACCTAGCTCAAAAAGCATTTAATGTAAAGGGTTGATAACTTGCATAAGTCTTTATCATGATATAAACTTGCACACCTCTTATTTTTTGGCTGGCTCCAAGCCCTATTTTTAAAGTTAGTGCGCCTAAAATAGTAAAAAATGCACATTTTTATCTAATTATGTGCCTAGCTCAAAAAGTATTTGATGTAAATACATGACACCCTGCTTGAGTCTTTATCATGATGTGACCTTGCACACTTTGCATTCTTTTTGAGTTTCTAAGGGCTTATAACAGAGTTACGGCCCTGAAATAGCCAAAATAGTTGACTTTTTGTTTGTGATGCTCATACCTCAAAAAGTATATGGCCTAGAATAATGAAATCTTTTCATAAAATGTTTGTTGAGGCTATACCCCATTAAGACTGCAAACATTTTAATTATTGCACTTTATTTGTGACAAATGTACCAGTGGGGGTATACCCTGTGTCCTACAGACACATTCTAGTTTTGAAAATATTTTTTATTATCATCGGCAAATACTGAGTATCTCAAAGAAACTTTAAATTTAATGTTGCGGGTTATTTGGTCAATATACATGTATAGAAGTTCAAACAGAGAAATATCGGTCAATCACGGCGGGTAGTCAACACAGCAGCTGTATATCCAGTCTACCAGTGGTTCAGTCCGTGTCCTTAATTGATTCTTCTGACGACCCGCCGAAAGGGACTGAGAAGTCGCCGAATGATGGTGTGTTCCTATAAATATCACTATCATGGGAATACTTAATGATTATGAGACCGTGTGTTCTATTTTCTATTCTAACACTTTTAAAATTGTCTTTATATACACAAAGAAGGATTTGATCGTGTATTGTCTTGTCAATTTAAACACGTTTCGCAAATGACCTACTTTTGGCTATTCCTACTTACTTCGTCCATTTACCCCTAAAAAGGATTCCAGATTAGTATCCCTTCCTGGTGTAATTCAAACGTGTTAAGCCTTCGTGATTAGATCACGACGCATCTGAACTCAAAACCGTGTTTAATTTGCCAACAAAGCACGCAGAACTAAAATCTATTTCCCAAAGCAAAAACATTTGAAACAGACAAATTTTACTACGAAAGACATTCAAAAAGATTCTGTTCCAATCAAAATTGCATCGTTCTAAAGAAAGAAGCCGTCAGCAGGTTGGAAGGTTTTGAATGTGCTTCCAAATGACAAAGGAGGACTGAAATTCAAACACATACAATTGCAACAAGTCATGATGAACACTGATCATGTATTTTTTTCACTCTTCACACTTGTTAATGTCTCTGAAAACGAAATATATAAAGTTGAAAAAGCACCGAGGTAATCTATACATTTGGTAGTGCCTAGTGAACTAGTCTTCCAATTAGTTTTTAGATGAAATGAAGTAAAAACTTGCACATGATTGAAACAATATAAAGGGGAATTCTGTCCACCTAAGTCAAATTAAGCAGAAAAAAATGTGTAGACTGAGACATTTGAAAGGCCTTAAGGTTCTGAAGAGGTCAATTTTAAAACAAACTGCCAGTTTTCTAGACCATAATAAATAGTTACATGCTTTTCTGTTCATCTGAGAGTGGTCAGTAACACGCAGAATACCCTATTAATAATTCTCACAGACACTCGACCAAGTTGGTTACATGATTGCAATTATTTGCTTCAGGCTGTACAATAATATAAATTAATCTTTTTTTTATGTCAGTAGAAGTATATTTTTGAAGAAAAAAATGAAAGTGACGGGAAAGTCACATGACACTGCAAAATGGCGGAGTTCTCTTACAAGCAAATTATTTATTTATCTAATCTTTTTTGACAAATATCACTTCAACGTGTTATTTGAACAATTATGTGCGCGAATATTAGCATCTAGATGCAATTAAAAACGCTTTTCTGTTCTGTTAACAAAATCTGGTTAAACAACTTGTGAATGCAGTAATTTAATGTACCGTTAGGGGAAGTAACCGCTGCGGGGAGTTTGGTGGCCCGGATTCAAATTAATTTCACAGAAATGTACCTGAAATGACTCTATATCAAATAATTCTTTTTTCGTTAATAAACATAGCTGCTAGGGGATCGGGGTTAATTTTTCCTTTAAGGCTATAATCATGGAAGAATTGAAGGCTCAATTTGAAAATAATTCTACAGAAATGATGATTTTTGGGTTACCCTCCACTAAATACTTCAAACAATTTGGTTCCTTGAACACATGACTGCCCGTGGGCGGGATTTGTTTTCCCTACATTGCACAATGCACCAAATTCCTACATGCCATGCTGATTTATAAAATAAAACATAGCTGCTTAGGGATGGGGCTAGTTTACTCTTTTTTGGCTATTTTCAAAACTTTGAACTTGAAAAACTTCTAAAACGTTTGGATTTAAAATTTGATTTGTTTAAAAAACACATGGCAGCCAAGAGATGAGAATAGTTTACTCTATTTGGCTATATGGAAAACTTGAAAAGTCCTCATCTAAAACTGCTAACCCAGATTCAATATAACTCCACACAAATGTTCCTTTGGTAACCATCAACCAAATTCATTCAAGGTCACGCCCGCATTACCCCCATCCCGCCTTGTATTTTTTATTACGTTTTTATTTTGATAGAAAGGTATTGCCTCTTAAAACTCTATATCATCATTTCCCCTCTCTTCACACTGTCCCCACACATAAACGCATTACTTACCCGGATTCATCTGGGGGAGTTTTTAAATCTTCTTGTCATAACACGCTGGCCTTATTTCAAAATCATTTTACTAATATTGTGTGACCATCTACCAACTATAGAAGCAAGTGGTGTATCTCGAGTGAGCAATCTGGAGCCATCATTGCCTTCTTGATTAGCAATGTGTTATTCAAAATTCTTTAGTTTCGATTTCTTGCAAAAACATGGAAATTGCTGACTTGGTAAAACAAAGGAAATAGTTTGGAATCTGGCCCCGAACCCTTGCTAGACTTTATTCAGACTATGTACATTCACAGCCAGTAGTCTTTTTCATTAGATAAATGTTGTTTTCAAGTATAAAATATATGAATATATTTCTCATCTGTTTGTTGTGTCAATTTTACCTTTTAGATCACCTGAGGATAATTTGTTCGTGTGATTTTGATTGCTCTGTGTCTATTGTTATGTATAATTTGAATGAAACTTGGTCAGAATATTACCCTGAATAAAAGTTTATTGGGTCAAAAACTAGGTCACTAGGCCAGTTAATGGGAAAAACTATGCTGTAAAGTTGTTCTTCTGAAGTTTTGACAATAGTTTACTCCAGACTTAAGGATGTACGGGTGTTTTTTTCCAGGGATATGCACCATTTTGAAAAATGTTTCTTCGAATATTTCTTTTTTACAAAATGTTTATGGCTAATATTGTATAATTTAACCAAAAAGATTCTACTTGTTTCGGATTTTTTTTTCACCTTATTATTGACTGGCATTTGCCTAAAATTGATGACAGATGTACAATGGGGTAGGGGTCGGTAATTTCAAATATCCTTTAAAGGAGATCAGGTTTGGTTCAGATTTTTCTGACTGATATACCGGTATATAATGAAACGTATTAGTTTTTAAAAGTTGTTTTCTAAATAAATCTCTTAAATGCACGGTGACCCCAATTTTTTTCTTTCAATTTTGAAGAAATTTTGTGCGTCATTAAAGATGCAAAATATTTTTAAAAATCTTAACGGCAAACTTCTTTTTGTAGATAAAAATACATTATTCCATTGAAAATAAAGTGGTTGGGATAATTATGTCAACATGTAAAAATGAAAGAGATATGTTAGTGACATTTATGCTGATATAATACTGATATCACCTTGTATTCATAGCAACCTGTAAGACCTGAAATCCCTATAAGATTGACTGGGATATTATATGTTTTTAAAGAAGCACCATTTTTTTAGTTTTACAAATTTTCAGTAATGCTTTAACAGCGGATGAAGAAAAAGCCCTATAAGATTAAAACGAGTTATGTGACCTGTGCTTTTTCTTCTTTTAATTGTATTAAAAGATAATGTTCTTCAAGCTTACAGAGTATGAAAAAATTAAAAAAAAAAAAAAAACGATCCTACATCCTTAACTGGAGACTATTTCGACAAGAATTATAACTGTAGATTCTCACAATTGTCTTTTTACAGTCTGGTTCTGTTGCTAATTTTGTCCTCAACTCAGTATCTGTCAAATTTAAATGTTCAATCTGTAGAACATAATAAAATAATTATATAGAATTTTACCCTCTCATCTCTTTTTGCACTCTGGTTCTATAGTTGCATGCTCAGGGCGACTGATACAACAGAATATCCTAGAATACCTTAAAAATATTTTTGGATATTTC
This sequence comes from Mercenaria mercenaria, assembly GCF_021730395.1. Classification (NCBI taxonomy): domain Eukaryota; kingdom Metazoa; phylum Mollusca; class Bivalvia; order Venerida; family Veneridae; genus Mercenaria; species Mercenaria mercenaria. The sequence goes on along the minus strand of NW_026461376.1, from coordinate 37,846 downwards.
AAAGTCTTTACTAAGTGATGCAATTTTAAATTTAATTTTTACCACACCATACTAATTATAACAAAAGTCAACACATGTTAATGTACACACAAGAAGTCCAGTTTTATATGTGTGAGTTCATGCATAAACACACACCTACAACTAGAAATTTTTAATATGTCTATCCATAAACTTCTAGTTCCTGATGAGAAATAGAACAACAGCTATTTGTAATTTTGCATGGTTTGATCTTGACCTTTGAACAAATGACCTCAAAAACAGGATTCATCTATCTACTACTGGCAACCATTCTATGAAGACTGACAGCCAAAAGGCTCTTTCATTATTGAACAAAAAGCCGTTTTTCTAGAGATCACTATGAACTTGACCTTCAATATACTTTCCCCCAAAACAATAGAGATCATATACTGACCACAGGCAATCAATATATAAAATTTGACGGCTGTAGGCTAAATTAAAATATTGAGTGGAAACTGATTCAGTCTGTTGACCTACTGATCTCAAAATCAGTACAGGGCATCTTCTTACAACAACTCAGTTTGAAAAGTGTAGGTCAAAGCGTTATTTAGCTATTGAACGGAAACTGTTTTCAGTCTCAAGGTCACTGTGACTTTAACATAATGACCTCAAAAATATTGTTTATCTACTCACCGCAGGCAATTATCCTATGAAGTTTGACAACTGTAGGCCAAAGAGTTCTTTAGTTACTGAGCGGAAACAATGTTTCAGTCTCAAGGTCAGTGTGCCCTTGACCTTCGCTCTAATGGTACCGAAAAAGGGTCCATCTACTGACCACAGGCAATCATCCCAGAAAATTAACGACTTTAGGCCAAAACTTTCCTTTGTTATTTAGCAGAGAGATTTTTCACTCTAGACTCTAGGTCACAGATACCTTGATGTTTGATCCTTCTATTCACTAGAAAGTTATCTCTGGACGTTGACCATTGTGAGACCAAGCATTCTCTAGTTATTGACTGGAAACCAACTGGTTAAGTGACAGAAAGACAGACAAGTAGCAAAACAATATATACCGGTCTTCTCTGAAGGGGGTAGGGGCATATTTAAGTGGTACTGTGAAACACCTCTAAACAGGAATCGTAGAATACCAGAAGCCCTCCAAACTGTTTAAAAGCTTACAGTTTTGAAATTGGCCTTCTTATTGCAATTGAAAATATCCCTTTCAATGCAACCTCTGCATTCCAAAACCCGCAAATGTTTTCAAGAATTAACCTTAATGTATCTAAAAAGTTCTCCTGAAAACTGAAAAAAAAAGCAATCAGAATTTTGGCACTTGCCTGTTATGATGATTACCAGAAATCACTCTTTTTGGTAGCATATGTCTACAAAAACTTTGACACCCTTCTGATGAATCTAACCCATAAACCCAATATCCTGGTCCTAACCCTCATATGCATTTTTACTGCTTTTTTACTGCGAATAGCAACTTTCATAATACCATTGTAAGATAAACTTCAGAATGTTGTTCGAATATTTGGGATCCTTATCACCATAAGGATATAGATAAAATATAAAACATTCAAAGACAAGCTGCAAGGTTTGTAACAAATAATTATAGCAAGAGCCCGGGCACAGTCACAGATAAAATAAAAGACTTAAATAGGAATACATAGCAATTTTGACGACAATACAGTAGACTAATTTTATTTCACAAAATGGTTAATTATTATGTAGATGTTGATCCAAAGCAATATGTTACACAATACACAAGACAGTTCAGCCACTACAATCATATTGCATTTCAGATTCCATCTACAACAGCTGATTATTATAAAGAAGAGGGTCATTGACCCTAAAGCGCTCACCTGTGTACAATGCTCCAAGTGTGTTTGTTTAAGTACAGAGTTAGGTTTCTTCTATGTCAGCCTATATCATATACATGTCACACACACTTTTGAACCTAGGGCAATAATTTGAACAATTATGGTAGATATTACACGCCAAATATCAAGGCTCTAGCTACTATTGATTCAGAGAAGAAAAGTTACCACGCCCCCTGGCAGCCATATTTTTTGACCAATCGGAATAATTTGAACAATCTTGGTAGAGGGTCTCGGGCTTGCAATGTCAATTAAGAAGATTTTTAAAGTTTCCACTATACACACATAGCGAAAAGTGACCACGCACTCTTGCGACCATGTTTTTTGACTAATCAAAATAATTTGAACAATCTTGGTAGAGGGTCACACAAGGACCATTTGTGTAAAATTAATATAAAATCGGGCAAGCAGTTTCATACAAGAAATTGTTTAAAGTTTCCACTGTATACATTTAGGGAAAAGTGACCATGCCCTCTAGCGGTCATCTGTTTTGACGAATCAGTCTAATTTGAACAATCTTGGTAGAGGGTGACATAAGGACAATTTGTGTGAAATTATTTTAAAATCAGACTATCGGTTTAGGAGGAGATGTCGTTTGAAGTTTTTTCTATTTTTAGCTTTTGCAGCCACTATTTGCAACCAAGCAGAACCGTTTGAACAATTCTGGTAGAGGACCATCCAAGGAACATCATGGCCAAGTTTCCTCAAAATCCAAGGAGAAACAATATTCCTGTATTTGTGGATTTGGATAAGTCTTGCACTAAATGACAATGTTTGACCATGGTGGTGATGAAGTGTTCAAAGTTTCAAAGTCATATACCAGTATCAAACAGTTTAGACAAAATATGGAATGGTATGAGAAACTTAACTTATTTCTATGTCAAAAAGGGCTAAACTGAGTTAAAGTCCTTTGCCTAGTTATGAAGTCTTGGCTACATAATGTAGACTGTGATGGTAAACAAGTTTAAAAGCCATTTGGCAAACAGGTTAGGCAAAATATGGACTGGTATGAAAAATTTAACTGATTTCCAAGCCCAAAAAGGGTCATTATTCAGCCAAAATAGTTGACAGAATTATGTACTCTTGCCTACAGATGGAAATTATGTTGATAAACAAGTGTATCAAAGCCATATGCCAAATAGTTTTCACATAACGTGGACTTGTACGAAAACAGAACCAATTTCCAAGTCCAAAAAGGGCCATAATTCAGCCAAAATAGTCGTCAGAGTTATGTACTCTTGCCTACAGATAGAGACTATTATACGTAACAAGTGATAACAGTTTCAAAGCCACATGTCAAATAGTTTTGACAATACGCTGACTTGTACGAAAAACTGAACAAATTTCAAAGTCCGAAAAGGCCCATAATTCAGCCAAAATAGTTGTCAGAGTTATGTATTCTTGCCTACAGAGGGAAATCATGATGATAAGCAAGTGTTTAAAGTTTCAAAGCCATATGTCAAATACTTTGGACAAAACGTGGACTTGTACGAAAACAGAACAAATTTCCATGTCCAAAAAGGGCTATAATTCAGCCAAAATAGTTGACAGAGTTATGTACTCTTGCCTACAGATAGAGACTATTATACTGAACAAGTGATAAAAGTTTCAAAGCCATATGTCAAAAACTTTATACAAAATATGAACTGGTACGAAAAACTTAACCAAGATTTTTAAGTCAAAATGGACCATAATTCAGCCAAAATCCTTGATGGAGCCATGTACTCTTGCCTATAACTGAACATTGTGATGGTAAACAAGTGTTGAAAGTTCCAAAGCTTTATCTCGAAAGACTTTGTCAAAATGCGGACTGGTACGAAAAACTTAAGCAAGGTGTGAAGCCGACGCCGACGCCGACGCCAACGCCAACCCAAACGCCGAAACGTGGTGAGTACGATAGCTCTACTTATTCTTCGAATAGTCGAGCTAAAAACTGTGTTTTTTACTGAGTCGTTTTATTATGACGCGCATTGTAACGGTATGTTTGTTTTCAGGTCCGTTTCCATGTTTGTCTATGATACACTCCGTTTGCAAGTGTGGTTTCTCGTGGGTTTTGAGAATATTAAAATGCACTGCAAAAAGTTACAAAAGACGAGTTGCTTGCAATCAAGTACCATGATAAGCCATTTTAAAGGCCTAGATTCACTACTATATAAGTGTCCCCCCCCCAATCCAATATACAACTCCCATCTTATCTGCTGCTTATCAGCGATTATGTAACCGTAACTGATTAGAGGGCAATTAGCACAGCAGGGACCCCTAGAGCATGAAGATGTGTGCAGTGGAGTTGAAAGAAATTAATTTTTCTTAATAATATTAATTATTATTTTGATATTATATAAATGATAATAACTATTACTTTATTGTTATAATAATGATAATAATAATAATAAAAAAAAATAATAATATTATTATTATTATTATTATTATTACATAAAGGATGATTAAAGATACAGTAATAATATAGAAAATAATAATGATAATAAAACACAAGTATAGTGAAAACTTCATGGGTTCTTTGTGCTGACAAACAATATTTTTCTAATTAGAAACTGGGTTTCTTGTATTCATGTAATCAACATTATTTGAACTTCAAATTATTGTGTTCCATCTATACTGAGGTTTCATTTTCAGTATGTTGCCAAAAGTGACTTTTTTCATGCTTTGCTTTGTAACTTTGAAATGCACATACTGTTTTCAATTTTTAGACTAATGTTATTAACAGTATTCTGCAAGCTTTAGCTGAGTGAAAGTCACATTTTTCTGAAATATCACAATTCTCCAGACAGACTTTGAAAAAATAAAAACTTGCATATTTCTTTAAGTAAGTTTATCACTGTTTCATTATTGTGAAAATAAGTTACTGATTATCTTATTATTGTGTTTGATCAACAAATATTTTTCTTTACATAGAAATGCCAAAAAAAAAAACAAACAAAAAACTAGTATAACTTTAAAAGTTATCAATTATATATCAATTTAAGATAAATTACATTGTTTCCCCTTATCACTAATTGATACACTTGTAAGGTAGACTGACTGTCCAATAAACATTGACCCTTGTTTATTGGAATCATACTGTGATGGTCATTAGCCCCCAACTGTGCTGGTGAAGACAGAAATCCCTTGGCCCACTGCCAAAATCTAGGCCTTTAAAAGAAAATTGGAAATATAGATGTTGAAAAGTAGAACGTGAAACGGAAGATAGTAACATATACCTTTAATACAAAAAATACCAAAACTAAGAACATTACACTTCTGAAAATACAAAATCCTGACAGTGGAATGAAATGAAGAGTGATGTTCTCATAGATGGCAGAAAATAAAAGTATTAATAGGTCATGATTTTAAAACTGACTTCTCATATTCACATGAACAGTAAATTTCCTGTACAGTGTTATTGTCAAACATGATCCAGTTTCAAGTGTTTAATAAAGTTTCATCAAGAAATGTTCAGTTTTAAGAAAGATATGGACAGTTTACTGAGGTCACCCCCTGTCGATTTATATACCCAGATTTAGATCTTGTCGCCATCTGAGTGCAAGTTTTAGTGAAAGTTTATCTACATTGGAAGCTGAAATATGATTTATTCCGTAAAAGAAAGGAGATAAAGTTTATTAATTTGGATCATTCTCTGACATTACAGAGATAATTCTGATCTTTTTGGTCGAACCACTAAGATAAAAATGGGCACACCTGTCAAAAAAATAGGCCAAAAGTTACAAAATATTCAAATTTCACGCTTATTTTAAACGTCTTTCTACACTATTTACAACAGATAATTGACCATTTACATAACCTGTGATGGCTTCCGACAAAAATCATATCCTAGCTCTTATATAGGTTAGAGGCCACCAATTGCTTTCCAACTGACTTACATTATAGCATTATGCTATGGTGTATACGGCCTTACATAAATCAAACATGAATATCTAATTACATGTTTTTCAAGAACTATCATAGTTTTACCAAAATATCGGACGAAAAACATATGAAGTGTGATACGTTTTTAAGTGATTTTCGTGTAAATGAGATGACCCACTGTTTATATCTTTGGCATGGTGGTAGAAGTTCGGTTGATAAAACTTTTTGATACACAAATGATATAGCAAATTTTGTCAAAACGTATAATAAAATACTGTAAATGCAATAAAAAATCTCAATTTCGAAACAGAATCACTTTTGGCCAATCAGAATGCACAAATAGGTAAGAAAATTCTCATTCCCTGTAAGTTCCCTGTACGTTTTGACAGGTGGACTCTGATCTATAGCTGACGCATCTGTTACTTGAAAATACGCCCTAATGAAACTATATATATATAAATATATAAATCATATATGCTTTGTTAGAAAACCAGGAGCAAAGTTTTAGTCGATAAATTGGTCAATTTAATTAGCGGCATTGTCGTTATGCAATGTTGTCTTACGAATATTTGTTAGTTAGGCATTCGTTACTAATTGAAAGAAGAGAAACATTCCTGTAAAGTTTTGAAAGATTTTTCTCCTTTTTACATATAAGGTATTTGTTTGAAAAAAACAAAAACAAAAAAAAAAAAAAACAACAAAAACGGGGCATGTTACGCAACTGTACATTCGTGCGTCTTTATGCTCGTCGTCTAAAACCTCTGCAAGGAGGAGAGAGGCGGTAGATGATACAAAGAGCGTATTGCATTACTATGATGAATCGCGTATTCTATTTAATTTAGTCCTTTACTGTTTGACAACCAGTTTCGGGAAAAATAAGATCAAGCTTTATGTCCGTCAGACATTTCGTCATCGAACCACTTAAATGATATTTAGGGCCAGCCTACAAAGAGCAAAAAATAAAAGGCCATACAAATTTTCACTGAAAAGTTATAAAGGCCTTCTTTTATAATAAAGCGCCGAGTCCATGTAATTTGGTCAGACGACTTAAACAATACTTAGGGTCTTTTTAAAAAGGCCATACATATAGAAACTAAAATATGGCCCCTGGTTCAGGCCTAAATCAAAATATTGCTTGTTTCCCCTTCCAACCCAAGCCAAAAGTCTGCGGCCCAACAGTTTTTATTTTGGCCGCAGGAAAAAGTGTTTTTTTTTCTATTTTATTTCGGAAGAATTATCCTATCGTTGCCTAAAAGCAGTGAGTAAAACAGGTGTTTTTCCGCCCATTTATTCTGTCGTTTGTCAGTCTCATCCCAATTGAAAGTTTTAGATTTTATTTCCAATTTAGAGAGAAACAATCCTTATCTGCAATCTAAACAAACAGATAAACAAAATCCACCAAGAAATAAAAAAGAGATATAAAAAGGGATCATCTGATCAATTTATAAGCAAATCCTAGGTGCACTGTTACATTCGGACTTGATTTCAATTTTTAAGACCGATTTATACATGATTTCTGAATTTGCAATCGGTCCAGCACGGCGAATTCCGGTCCGAAAACCGACAACGCTGCGTTTTCTGATCCCAGTGTACCGTGTTCATAATGTTTCGTACTCAAACCTATTTGTATTGACAGAAAAATCAATTTTCAACACAAACATAGCGTACATCAAAACAATCGTAAATTTTACTGCCTAAACTCCTTGAAAAATATATCAAGTGCTTCCAGGTCTTTTACTTGTGAAACATGCAGAATGGAGAAATATTTCCTACATTCAAGCGTAATGGTGTAATAAAAAAAAACACGCACGTTATTCACCCATAAGTTACTTTTTAGGCTGAGTGGTCACACATACATCCATAACAATTTCTGGTCTATAACTTCTGGCCGCAGGAAATCTTTCGACTTGTATTTAGTTTGAGATGCATGTGGCTTAAGGTAGTGCTCTCATAATGACAATGTATGATGTTTTGTATTTACTGTAAAGATGTTTAAGTATTCATAATTGTTAAATTATAATATGTTTTACTAAGTCTTCTAAAATGTCGAAATGTAACTCTAAAAGTTGATCGGCTGTTAGCTTAATCACCTGTTAAAGTTTCGAACAACTGGGCCCTGGTGTTCATCAAAAGAAAAGTAATACATTCTTTCTTTGTAAAACAATTTCCGTTTAGTCCATATGTGTTTTCAATGGTTTCAATTTTTTGAAATTCCAAAAAGGCTTTAATTTTATGCTTAAATCAGTTTAGCAGCTATTCAAGTAGATGATATGCACATACTCCAGTGACACAATATCTGAGGAGGGTTACACTCCTGAACAGACTCATTAACAACTATGAACAAACTCAAACCGTGTCTGATTCTGTTCTGCTTGGTTGCGTTCTATGCTTCCTCGTGATCTTATAGATTTAATGGTTAACGATATGCCCCGTATTTTGAAAAGAAAAATTAAAACCACACCAAGTCATAGAAAAAGGCTTATTTTACAAGAAAATTGAAGTGCATATAAAACAGGTATATTAATTTACAAAACAATTGTCGATTTACTGATATATACATTGTATGAAAATGACTACATAAAGGGACTATACTTTTGGACAGTTCAACGACTTTAATAACTCACTATTTTCAAACGACTGTTTCAAGTCTTCGTTTTGATGCATTTGCAATAATGACCCAGTACTGAAATTTCACATAACAATGAGTAAGGAAGTTTTTAGCAAGCATTTTTTCTCCTTCACAAATGTCATTCATATTCGAAGTGGGATAACTCTTCGAGAATATTTTAAGTATCAGCCGCACGGGACAGCATTGTAGAACATCTAATGAACATGTTGATTGTTGGTAAAAATGTTTTTTGTTTACAAAATATTTCTGTGTTTTGATGATATACAAATTTTACAACAGGTACGTTTTTCCTATGCCATAGTTAATCAATGAATTTTAAACTGAAACATTAGAAACTTAACTTACAGAATATTTTGGCATCATTGCGATTGTTTTACCAAATCAAAAATCAAAATTTATTCGATTGTCATTTATTGCAATTTCGTAGATGTACAGATCCATTGAATTATACACAAAAATAATATAATGTTATAATTGTGTTTTCAAGTGGTAGTGATTTTTGGTCGTGGATTATTGTTTTCATTAATGTCATTGTTTCTGATAAAACAATATATGCTTCATCCTTTTGTTTACTAAATTGTCTGTCCTAAACAATAACACGTGAGGCGAAATAATAGTAACAATGGAAAACAAAAACAAAACACTTCACATATTCATGTGTCTACAAGCCTACATCGGACGTCAAACAATAGGTTCTGACAAGTATCCAGCCTCGTTATCATTTGATGACAGTACACTTGAATCCGAACTCTATACTTTGCCCTACTGTTCTACATTTTCAATAGATCACAGCACGTTCTGTCTTTTTAGCTACACATTTCTAATTTCAAACTATTCAAACATACCTTACTAGCAATCACTCAAACTTTTTAATCCACATATTTTTTGTTTGCCATTATATCGGACTAATTGTCTATGTTATAGTATAAGAAATAAACTTTAATATACAACTTTTAGATAAATCTATATTATACTGCCGTAGTTTCTAATTCCGATTATTTTTCCTGGAGTTATGGCCCTTTCTTTGCTTCTGTATGATATTGTGTACTCAACCACTCCTACATTTTCCATCCAATTAAAATGAAGCTTGGTATATACATCATCAGCACGAAGTGGACATGCTCATGTTATCGAGATTTTTGTGTCTTATTATTTTTCTCAAGATTTATTCATCATTCTATCAAGCATTTTTAGGAGTCCTTCACCTAAACTGAGAAATTGACATTGGCCCTAAACTGTGTCGGTGTATCTTAAAGCTCAACAAAACCACTTTCTCTTTGCTTTTTAAAACGACTTCAATGTTTAGTATTGAATTTGCCAATGTAGAAAGAACAATTTGGAGTTCATTTTCTTTGCAGTTTTTGTTATCTGTATAAACTCTTTTGTGCATAAAAGGATATTCCTCACTGATTTTTGAAGTAACAAGTCGAGCAGAAAAAGTAGGAAGATAAACTTTACATACTTATCCTTACGCAGCACACAAGCCTTTTTCAAGCTGACCATTTTAACTGTGATTATACATAAACACGCACATATGTATGAACAGGAACTCTTTCATGTCCGGACAATAACTCTGCCATTCATCAAGGGATATTTAACTTACTTGGCACAAATTTTACCCATACTAAGATGAAGTGTCATGTTTCCAAGGTCAAGGTCACACTTAGAGATACAAATTTAATTAAGTCTATTTCTTGTTCGGTCCATACCTCTGCCATGCATTTATGGATTTTGAAATTGCTTGGCACAATTGTTCCACAAATTAATACAATTTCTCGTGTTAAAGATCAAACCCCTAGCTTCAATGCCATTTGGAGATCACAGGTTTAGAGCATCTGTTTCATATACAGTACATAACTTTTCCATTCATCTAGTAACTTCAATATAACTTGACACAAATATTTCCAATTATAAGACAATATGTCATGTGCAAGACCCAGAGTTCTGTCTCAAAGGTCAAGGTTACACTAAGAGGTCAAAGATAATAGGTCTTGTTTTTGGTCTGGTCAAAAACTTTACTTTGCATGGATGGATGGTCATGTAAATTGACACAACAGTAACCATAAAAAATTCATTTGTTGAATGCCAGACTCAGTTACCTTTGGAGATAAACATTTTGGACATTCTTCTATCTAGTCTGTAATTTTATATGTAGGTAACTTGGCATTAATATACGCCATTACAAGACAATCTGTCATATGCAGAGGTCAAGGTCACGGGCACCCAAGTTAACTTTTTTGTTTTGTTGATACATGAAATTACTTTCCTTTTATATGATTAAGTACAATACATGTTTTATCCTTGTTTTACCAGTAGTTCAAATTACGTTTAAAGTAAGATGATTGTTATTGGTTAATATTAAAAGATATCTTAAAGTGTAGACTTTCAGAATGCAAACCAAGGCACAAGTAAATATAAGTAAATACAGCATTGATATGATTGCAATACTTTCGGTTTATATGCAGTGCAACTACTTTCTCTCATGTGTTATTTAAAAACAAGTTCCATTAGTAACATATAAATGTCATGCATTACATTTGTTTATTAATTACTTCCTTTGAATATGATTTAATATTTTAGATATTTTTGTTATTCTAATAAAATCTCATTAAATATTTTATATACAGATATTAACATTTGAAAAGCATTCACTTATTATAGATTTCCATACATTTTTCGTCATGAATTATATTATATAGAGTTATGATTTATATAGATTGTTAGTATGTTGCCCCCTCCCCCCACCCTTACTTAGAAGTATTCTCATGCAATATGGTTTGTGATAAATGTCCCTGGGTTGGGACATTGATAACTCTGTTACAAATTATTTTACTTCATGTGGGAGAGTTATAATTCAATGACCGAGGACCCATTATACTATATTGTATATGCGATATTGACTGAGGAGTCTTTTTCTATAACATAAAGACTGGCGAGTTTTGCTATGTCAAGATAGTCAAAATACTGCATATTAAGGAGCCATTTAAATCAATACCAGGAGTCATAAAATTATGACCAGAGAGTGATAACTTTATGTCATTTTATGACTCCGGGCATATAGTGATTGAAATGTCCGTCCGTTTGTCCGTCCCCGAAAATCATATCTAACCGTTTCGCTCGCAGCCCACATTAATGACCCAATTTAGTTCATACTCATGCACAGCAATATGTTCAAACTGACCTATATATAAATAACCCAGACCCTCATGATATCTTCTGTTGCAATCTTTAAACCTTATAATTTATAATAAACAACAGTTTTAGTAATACATCCCACATAAATGACCCAATTTAGTTTATACTCACACTCAACAAACCTTGTGGCAAGACCTACAAACTGACCTATATTTATATATATATGACTTTGACCTTCATATGATTTTCACCTTAAGACATAAAACCTCAAAAACAATATGTTTGGTCATACACCCAGGGACATGATTTTGCGTTTTGAAAACGTACCTCCTTTTTCTATGAAATGACGACCAAAGGTCATTATTCTATGGAGGTCAAAATACTTCCTTACACCGGCAATGAACATGTGATTAAATGAGAAAAGAAACATGTAACTGCTGATAGAAGGATATAAATTGCAGTTTTTGTAATAATAATATATTTAGGGTCTGTTTTAATTCGCGTAAAGGCCTTTGACCCCGCCACGGCCATGTTCCCAGTATCCTTACGAAAGTTATAGACAGTGATTCAATTCACAATTGAATTCCTTATATGAGATCAGTGTTGCTATTATATCTGGAACCTTAAGATCATGGAGTCCGTTCGACGTTTTCCATAGTAGAGCTACGGGTATGAGGGGCAGTATTCGTTTCATAACTTTTCACGAACTTATTTGATAAATCAACGGGGTCTGCTATGTTGCAGTATTTGATTTTCTTAATTGCGTTCTATGCTTCCAAAGGACTATTCATTTTCATGCTTTGTCAGTCTACAATTACAAGATGACATTATTTGCTACTTAAAGGACGTAACGCGTTACGCATAGCAAGGACCAGCTATGTGGATATCCCATTTTCAAAATGCAAATATAATAAAACAATGTAAATATTATAAAAAAATATAAGAATTATTAATAATATTGACAATCACGCAGGGAGCGGATATTGATTGAGTCAGTTGTATGTAAAAAAGTTAAATAAGAGAATAAGAAATCAACATTGACCTTTGATAAAAACAAATCGAGAAAACAGTGTGCAGCTTAAGTTGTTAGAAATGGGATTACGAATTGGTTGTAGAAACTTCTTGGTTTTTATTGCGATATTCGCTGAATTGCTTCAAGGTAAGTGTAAAATTTACCGAAGACGCTACAAAATGAGGGATGTTTAAAAGGTAGATAATTTGAAGACTTATTTGTTTTTTTTTTATGTTAAACAAATGCATTTTGATTCGAATTTGTACCTTTGCTTTTCGAAAATGCTTTGTAAGACATGTGCTTGGAAATACTTGTAAACAGTATTTTGTAAATTCATCCACGGTGTCATACGACAGCTTTCCATTTTGTAGTGATGGTACAAAAAATTGTGTGCATTTCTTTACTGACCTGTTTATATCGTCTTACCTCAAGTCGGCAGTATTTCTTTATGACACGAAAGAAAAAGATCCTTGTTAGGGTCAAGCCCTGTGGTGGGATACGGTGAACAATTAAAAGTAGGCGGACTTTGAAAATCGTCCGATTTTCAGAGGAGTCCGGTTTTTGGAGGGTTCTGTTTTCAGAGTTTCTACTGTATTGTGTTCAAACATCAATGATAGTGCAAACGTTTTTCTGTTATATTATGTTTACAAAGTAAATATTTTAATGTTGAATTTTAGATTACCTAATTGAATGTCGACGTGGGGGGTTCAGAGTCAGAACTGGAGGGGGATCAAGCGCGTAAGTATTTCAGTAACCTCATTAAGATTTTTAAGGCTAAAAATCTATGTGTGGCTCAGGTAACATTGGTCAAAAAATAGGCTAGGTAGGTAGGCTTTTTCCCCAGACGCATGTGGTTACAGACATTAGTGGTATATGCACATTGAAAACATATCATCATAATATGCCATTCTTAGTGACATTTTGTTATTACATACACCATATTGCACCAAGATGGTCTAGAGGTCAAGAAATAATCAGTCCTCCGAACAGAAACCAAGGTTCGAATCATTGTACTGGCAAAAATCCTCCATACTGCAATGCCACTAAATTTGCATTTGTCATTCTTTTTTAAATACTAAACCAGAGCTCTGAGTGGAATTCATTTTATTTTTAGCAATTCTGAAAGGGGACTTCTCGAGGAACATTCCTGTGAAGTTTAATAAAAATTGGCTAAGTGGTTTAGGAGATGTCATTTAAAGCGAAATCATGTATGACCTGTGATTTAGAATGAAACAATAGTCAAGCTATTGAGCTAGCTGTTTAGCGACGTGGCTGAGTGTCCGACTGTCATACGAGAGGTCCCGGGTTCAATCCCCGGCAAGATAAAAAAGATTATTCCTCTCAAATTACTATAACGGTGATTGGCATAATTTGTTGTGCGGTTGTAGCCCACCAGGGGAATGGTATCAGGCTAGAAACTGCAAGGATGTGCAGTTGATGCCTAGCTAGATATTGCAAGGATATTCCAAATTGTCAGAGGGGTTAGGTATGTAGTAGTAAATTGCAGAGAGGTGGATGAATGTAGTATTTTAAATAATAGCAGAGCTAGCGGCGCGGCCAGCGTCGCATTACGGTTAGACGTGTGAAAAAGAAAATGAATATTGTGTATAAATCTATTATGAATTTGAAAATTCGTGGTACTTTTTGGAATAGGTGTTGTTCGGGTTTCTTCCAGTACACTATGCGCATATTAATCAGTAAGACGTCAGTAGACGCTTGCTGTTTAGGGATGACAAAAGCGTCTTGCTTACTGCTTCGAACATGGAATAAAAATGTAAATGAGCGTCTGATAATAAGAAATTTGTGCTAAATACATTTTCTACGAAGAAGAAAATATGCATTTTTTTTCCATGTAAAACGACTTTCGTCACGCTGCCATAACTGAAATTTATTATATATACTTATGTTTGAAATGATTGATGTCATAGTTGCACTGTGGTGTAGTGGTTTACGTTTTCGTTTAGCAGTCCAGAGATCGGGAGTTAGATCCTCACCAGAACTATTTTTTAGACATGCATTCAGAAATCATGAATTGTCATTATTTATTTATTTGGGTTTTACGGCGCACCAACACAGTATAGGTTATATGGCGCCAAACAGGACTACAAATTTTGGTTTCACATCTCATTTACATCGAAATAAAAACACGAGGTATGGAATCAAAATTTGCATACCTGCTGGAATCACAAAGTTACAGCAAAACCAAGTGTTAAGACCCTATTAGTCGCCTTTTACGATCATGCAAGGGTAAGGCAGTGGTTCCAATTCTTTTCATACACAGATCGTTCCAGAACCACATGGGGCGAATTATCATTAATACAAATAATTGTAATGGATCTAATAGAACATAAATTTCCTAAAACGGATCCATAATTCCATATTTTCAGCTATTGCAATAACAACATTCCTTTAAACGTTTTAAGAGGCACTGGTGATTTTTCACGGGAGCTCTGCCTTATAGGTAGCACCTAATTTCATATTATAGGCCACTTTAAACAGCCTTGCTGTTGAGCTAGCTCTTTAGTGACATGGTTGAGTATCCGACTGTCATACAGGAGATCCAGGGTTCAATTCCCGGCAAGGACAAAACGATTATTCCTCTCAAATTACAACAATGGTGATAAGGATAATTTGGTGTGCGGATGTAGATCACCGGGGGAGCCGTAACAGGCTAGAAATTGCAAGGATGTGCAGTTGATGTCTGGCTAGAAATTGCAAGGATGGTGCAGTTATGTCTGGAACCATAACAGGCAAATTTGTAACCACGAAAATTCTTCGTTCAGAAAATCGATAAATAATCCTAGGGTCGGCGGTGAAAAATAGGGTCGGTCGGGTTACCTGAACCACACATATAATTTTCAGCCTAATTACATGACAATATTTTATGGTATTAATTTTAAGAAATTATGCAAGCATACAATTTATTGAATACAGAGATAAATGGAAGAGAACTTTTCTGTTAGATGAATAAATGTCTTTCACAATAACTATCGAGGATGAATATAAGAGTACACATAAACATACCAGTTACATTTGAAAGCTGTGTATTTACAATTATGAACTATTTTGAACATAATCACCAACACGTTATGATGAATAATATATTGATTAGCCCAAAAGTTTAGCGTTCAATCAGACTTTCCTCACAAGTTTATAAGAAAAGTATCTTATATTTAAGAAAAAAGGTCACTTGATTGGAACCAATATTGGTTTCAATTACTTAGTGTCATTTGGTTTGATATTTTTATCGATATTTTCAGCTCTGGTAATACATGGTGGATATATTTGGTTGCTAGCGTAGGAGCAGCTATCCTTCTGACCGCCGTCGTGTATATTTGCGAAAAGTGCCGATAGCTATACATGTGTCTTATTGGACATGCAATTTTGTGCCATAAACATATACTTACTTTCCTGTGCCCAAAACAATCGCTCTGGTATTGCGGACACTTGCTTCAGATATGCTGATAATTTTGAACTCAAGGGTTTAGGTTTTAACAATTTCAAGCGGTTTTGAATCGTATTTGGTAGCATTATAATTCTTCCAAGATGTAATTATTCATTTCTTTACTTTTTATTAATAATTACTTGTATATGTACTTGCTTACAAAAGTTCCTCAAAGCGTACGTTAACTGTATAATGTTTTGCCGACACTGAATAAATCTGATCTTAATTTTATTGTTAATTCTATGTCTACAACACTACAGTGCTTGAATGTCGAACTCTAGTGGCTGTATTGCACAAGAGATTAAATACTCTGTAAATATTCTTATTCCTCCAACCATTGCTGTTTGTATATCAATTATTTATAGAAGTTATCCTCACGCTGTTGAACCTTTACATATATTATGGTAACAGCTAGTATGGTACTCGATCAAACCGAGTCTTTTTCTTTTAAATTTTATTACCCAGCTAGCTTACGGAAGGTCGATTGTTCTACCCAAGTGACCGATCGTGATGAAATAATACCCGGAAGAGGCACCTTCGGTCTTCCTCCACTGCGAAAGGCTGGAAAGTCGGCATATGAGCTATAATCGTATTGGTGTGACATTAAACAAAAAAAAATACAGTTTATTAAAAGTCTCAACTTAAGTCCGTAAGTGCCTTGTGGCGGTAGCAAAAATTGTCCCCGTACTTGGACGCATTTTTGTAACACTTTCTGCTTCTTTGAGATCATGGAGTACATCCAGTGTACAGATAGAATAAAATTCCGCTTCAGCCGATGCTAGGGATATTTCACATTTCATTACCTCTCATGAACAAAGTCTGATGTTACATTGTTTGATTGTGTTTTATGCTTCCGAAAGGATTTTCTTATCATTTATCATGACTTTTGTTTTACTTGGTGTGTTAATATTTAGTCGCGTTAAAATATATGCGTTTAAACCAGAAGCTGGTTACTTTAACTACATAATGGAATTTGTATGATGCATCCATACAAAGAGAGAGGGATTTACACTTGGCGCGATCCTTAACAACGGAAGTTAAATTTCGCATTCGCGCACTCTACGTGGGGCAAAAAGACATGACCGCACAGTATAAACTACGTTAAATTTATATCACATTTCAATCTATTCCATCTATATGAGTCTGTATTTCAACACATTACCACTGTAGATCAAAAAGAAATATATGTATATCTTTTGCACATCCTCAACTGCCTTGCTCAAAATGAGATAATTCTACAAATGCGCATTATAACTGATGACTAGGGATTCATAATGTACAGGCCATAAACTATTTTTCAGCAATATTGATATTTCATCTCGACAAATGTAGGTTAAAGAAAAATGAAAAAATCGATATTTTCCATCAATTTGAAAAGCTTATGTTTGTATGGACATTTCCTAACGTGATCGGACAAAACTTACAACCTGTCGCAGTTAGCTTACATGATGACATCATTAATAGTCGACTTAAGAATTAAAAGTTTCGTTAAGATAAACTAAAGTATCGTTATTAAAAATTCAAAAACTAGATTTTCGACGTGGTTACATATTTATTCCAACTGATGAACCCGCCCTCCCCATCCCCACACGCAGACTATAAAATCACCACCAATCCCCCATGCTAACTTTTACATAGACGGACACAATCCCTCCTTTGAATTCCCAAATGAGGATAAATTTATTCCGTAGTCAAATAGATAATTATATCATCTTAAAATTGTTATTTTTTTTATTTTATTGATTCTTTTAATTCAAAGTTTTTATTTCAGGCAGATCACTACCAAATCTAATGTAAGCCTCAGCTGGTCAAGTAGTCCAAATATAAATAGTGCTAATCTTTCTCCCTTTTCTCGCGCCCTTTCTCAATAGCATCGTGTTTTCTTTTACTCTACCGCGTTTCAGTATGTATCACCTGGTATTCTATTGTTTCATTAAAACTATAGATAATGCTAATATACAGAACTGAAAAAAACTGCTTATGCACATTTAAGAAAATTGGGGAAAAGAACAAAAAGACAATTATTATTGCACATATTGCCATATGCACTCCGTTGGTGCAATGATCAGCTACTACTTCCTGGGATGCAGTAAAAAATAAATGTACAAATATGAAATTAAATAATATTATTTACACAAATAAAATGTTCTCCTACTGAAAAATATTATGGCAAGTTAGGTACAAATTCTTATCAATGACTGATTGGAAAAATTAACTTTAACCTAAATCGGACATATTTAAAAAGTTCTGTTCAATAGAGACAGCTTTATGAATAAGACGTTTGCGTAAATCATCATAAACATTTCAATCAGTATTATTAAAACATACCTTTCATTTTCTACTGAGTTAAAAAAAACGGGCATCTGCGGTCATGGACGGGAAGATTTTCATATCTGCCTGTTTCTATTCTAATAGGAGCAACGCCACACCGAACTTACTAAATGCTGCTCTGTCAGAAGAAGTGGGGAATGAGTTTGCAATAGTTCTCAACACAAAAAATCTGTTTTAAATGTACAATATGTTCTGAGTTTATTGAGACCCCTTCCACTAGCAATATCTGCAAACCGTATTCTTCCATTTAGCAACATAATAACAACTAGGCAGATCTGCTATGAATATTGACATCAAGGACATGCGGGCCTTCGGACGGAGAAATAATGAGTCAAGGTGACGTTTTCCTTTGGTCCTTAATATCTCTAACAACATTTTCTGACCAAATGCTTTAACCTTATAAAGTTTGACTGTTTGTAGGCCAAAGACTTCTCCGATGATTGTGTCACAACCGTTTTTAGTGTCAAGGTCTCTATATCTCGTGATCTGTATCCTACTGATACCTAAACTATAGGAGTCATCTACTTTCCACATGTAATTGCCATATGGAGTTTGACTACTATAGGCCTAAACGTCAACTAGCCTTACTGAGCGGAAACCACTTGAAGTATCGAGGTCATCGTGACCTTGACCTTTGGTCTACTGAGCCTTTATAAGGGTACATTTATCTTACAATTTACCACTAGAAAGTTAAACCGGCTAATTGTGCCTAAACCTTCCCTCCCCAACATGATTCAAAGTCAAATTACTTGCATACAGATTAAAAACAAAAGGCACACTATTTAATACGTAAAAATACTCTTGTAAAATATATTAAAATGCCCTATGGAACCATATACGCATTACTCCTTGTCTTTGCAGAAATCAGATCAACAGTGGAAACACCATTTAAAGTGGTTCATTACATTAAAGCAACCATGAGAAAGACATCAATGTCTGTTGCATTCAGGAAACTCAGAGGATACCAGTGTTTCCGCTGTGACAGAATTGGCAGACGAAAAGGAGGCATCATGACATTGGTCAGGAACAACATCAGCGCTGTACAGACCAACACGCATATGGATGACTCCGAGTTCCAAGTTCTGAGCCTCAGAAAGAACGAGTTCAATTTGAAACTTGTGAACATATACTCTCCAAGTGACAAAGCTCTGTCCCTTGTCAAAGTTACAACTGATGAAACAAGGTTCATCATTGTAGGAGACTTTAACAGTCACTCACAAAGCTGGGGATGTGACCACCTGGATAAACGTGGAGAGGAAGTGTAGACCTGGCAAGATGATAACAAGCTAAACCTCATCAACAAGCCAGATGATCCCCCAACGTTTTACTCCAGAAGCTGGCGAACAACATCAACCCATGATCTTGCTTTATGTACTGATGACATACATGAACATGTCAAGCGGGAAATCAATGAACAACTAGGAGGTAGCGACCATCGCCCCGTCCAACTTACTATGGACCGTATAGCCTCTACTTCACCTAACATCCCCAGATGGAACTACAAGAAGGCTAGGTGGACCTTTTACCAAAGTCTGAGTGATGAGCTCTGTAAAGCCATCAGAGTGGAAGGTAGAGACATCAACCGTGTTGTCAAAGACTTCAAAGCCAGTAAACTAAAGGCTGCTTACAGCGTCATTCCAAGGGGAGCAAGAAAGGACTATAAGCCCTACTGGAGTGATGAGTTGGAGAATCTACAGGCAAAGTTATCAGAAGCCAGTGAGGAAGCTGAAAACAATCCCTCACAAGAAAGTAACCGCTCTCTACAGCAAGCCAAGGCCAAATTCCTCAGGCACAAACGGGAAGCACAGAGGAAGAGCTGGTGAAACAAAACCGCCTCGCTCAACCTAGAGCGAGATGGCCAAAAGCTGTGGAGATTGACGAGACAGCTGAACGATGAAGAAACAGGAAGAGGCTTAGTAACTCTGGAAGAGAATGGTGAACTGTTGTCGGGTAAACAAGCGGCAAACACTTTTGCCTCTAACTACAAAGATGTTTCCAACATCCCCATCAACAGGGAACGGCAAAGGGAAGCCCGAAGAGAAAAAAGGGAAAGGCAGACAAGCCAAGTGTCACCAGAATGCATGAAGCAGGGTCTTAAACTGCATAAGCTACAGACAGCTCTTAGGCAGTTGAAGACAAAGAAGTCTCTCCTGGACCAGATGGAGTCACAAATGAAATGCTGACCCATCTAGGCACTGAAGCAATTTGCAAAGTCCTGGAAATTTACAACTGCAGCTGGACACAAGGACTGCTTCCACAGATATGGAAAGAGGCAGTCATGATCCCCATCCACAAGAAAGGGAAGGATTCAAAGAAGGCTGCAAGCTACCGCTCAATCAGCCTAACCAGCTGTGTTGGAAAGACCATGGAGAGGATTGTGAGGGCACGCCTGAAGTGGTACATGGAGACTAACAACCTATTCGCAACGCAACAAGCTGGCTTCAGACAATTCCGCTCCACTGAGGACCAGACCAGTTATCTATCGCAAGAGATAGAGGACGCCTTCCAAGAGCAGAAAGTCGTTCTTACAGCATGGATTGATCTGCAGAGGGCGTTTGACAAAGTCTGGACTGATGGACTCCTTGTCAAGCTGATGAGGACTGGAGTAGGAGGTCACATGCTGAGGTGGATTAAGTCATACCTCCACAACAGGAGAGCAAGAGTCAGTTTAGAACATGCCAGCAGTAGGAAGTTCCTGTTGCGTCATGTTGAGTCTTATCCCCTACTCTCTTCTTGCTTTTCATCAATGATCTGGTGTCTGAACTACCGAAAGGAGTTAAGGCTGCTCTCTGCGCTGACGATCTGGTGTTAAAGTGCATGCAACTACAGCCATATACAGGATGCAAGAGCCATTAACAAGCTTTCAGCCTGGGCTGAAGATTGGTGTGTATCGATCAATACAGAGAAAACGTCCACCACACTATTCTTCCTGTCGTCAAAGCAGAGGGCGGGTAAAATCAAGATGGGAAATACTTCGCTGATTGAAGCAGACGAGGCAAAATACCTCGGAGTGCCCTTTGACAAACGGCTAACCTGGAAGCCCCACATTAGTCAAGCAGAAGGGAAGGCCCGTAGGAAGCTTGCCATGATGCGCAAACTTGCTTGCTGGAACAACGTGGGGAGCAAATGAGCAAATACTCAAGAGTATATCAGGGAACAGTGAGACCCCATTTAGAGTATAGCTCAAATGCCTGGTCCACTACTGCCAAAACTAACCAACAGGCTTTAGACAAGGTCCAGAACCAAGCACTGCGGATCATGACAGGTGCTACAAAGTCTACACCAATCTCCTTCATGGAGAAGCTAACAGGCACATAGCCGTTACAAGACAGAAGACATGCAAAGGTTCTGCTTCAAGCAGAGAAGTTCAGGTCTTTTCAAGACCATCCCATGAAAGCCAAGCTAGATGGCTACACAAAGAATCGGCTCAAACGTAGCAGCTTCGTACATGAGGCAAAGAAACTCAACCGAGAGTTCAAAACTGAGCTGAGCATACCAACGACTCCTCTAGGTAGTGAAGACATTATAAACCCACTAGCGAATGATCTGTCCTCAGTGACTGTGAGACTTACTGTTCCTCGTCTTGACCGCAGGAAGCAAGAGGATGAAGGCATTCGGAAGAGCCTCACACTTGCTATGATCAATGAAGGCTATCCTCCGGAATCATGGACTCATGTCTATACAGACGGATCAGCCACATGCGCCGTCAAAGATGGAGGAGCAGGAGTTTTCATTCAATACCCATCTGGCAAGAGAGAAACACTACATGCAGCCACAGGAAAACACTGCAGCAATTACAAGGCAGAGACTGAAGCACTCATGAAGGCCGTCTAAATGGTCTTTCTCACAGATGCACTGTCTGTCATGGAGCTCTGATCAACAATAAAGCTCCGCAGCTAGCCAGGAGAATGCAGAGCCTGAGTATAACCTGCAAAGTAGCACTCTAGTGGATTCCATCCCATTGTGGACTTGCAGGCAATGAAGAGGCAGACAAACTGGCTAAGCTAGGAGCTCAGTCAGAACAACCAACAGAACCTGTGAGTTACAAGGAGAAAGTCACCAACATCAAGGCACTTACGAGACCAAGGGTGGAGGAAGATGCTTTTCATCTCCTTGATCGGTCTGAACAAGTGATGATGGTCAGGCTCCGCTCAGGGCACAACAAGCTCAATGCTCACATGTACAAGAAATACAGACTGACATCATCGCCAACTTGTCCATGAGTGAAGAAGATCAGACTGCGGAGCATATACTTCAGAGATGTAAAAGGCATGACCAGGAGCGAGCTACGACTTGGCCGATAGATACCGCAATTCACCAGAAATTGTATGGAGGCATTGAGGATCTGCGGCAAACCACAAGTTTCATCGAGGTTACTGGTCTGACAGTGTAGTCGCGAACGATAAGAAGAAGAGTTAAAGCAGCTTATTTATCTTATTTAAGGAACACATAGATCCATCACCGATATATCAAAAATTTACATTTTCTTGCTTTATTAATATCTGTAGAGAGCCCCCTAAAATATCAAAATCTTTTAAATACGGAGTATTTCTCTCGATTTCAATATAATTTCTAGTTAAAAATTCCATTTGATTGACATCTGGATATTTCAACACATTGCGTGTAGCTTTGTCAATTCTATATATTGCATTTATCTTGGAGATTCAAAGAGAGGTAATAGTAACTTACAAACTTGCATTTCTAATGAATTTCGGCTTAAAATGATTAAAAAAATAATAAAGAAAACAGTTTTTCGTGTTTGGTGGTATTTTTTTTCTATTAATAGTATACTCTTCAGCTATTCTTATATTCGTATCTTTCTCTTGGCTTAGAATGTTTTCAGATTTATACTTATGCTAAAATATCTCTGTCTTTGTTCGGCAACAATATTACATGTAAATGGTCAGATGCTTAATTTTCTACCAATTCGACGGCTTGTCCAAAATCTGTCTACTTTTAAGGGCCCAACGTCAAAAGCACGAAAACAAATAAGTAAACATATTAATCCAAGCGGACCTTGAGGCGCCTATCACTCAGTCTTCCACATGTCGACAATTAAAAAGGAAAGAATTGCGTTCATCATATCAAACATGCACTTTGTCTCAGAAAAGTCGGGTCATAACCTGTTTAACATCTTTCAGAACCTCTTCGAAGTTTATGAATTTTGACTACTGAAGACTCAGACCAAGAGGAAGTTTGCCGTTGTGAGCAAATTGAAAGGGTGATACCAGATAGAATAATCCTTTAAACGTCTTATATAGGTCAGAAGTAAGGGACCGCTATAGGTTAAAATCGAAACCCATATATTATCTAAAATTATTCATAAAAGGTAATGGACTCGTAATGACAATTGACAATTTACGTAAATTCCCGATACTTCTTCGGTATTTTTCGGGTGCTGATGTAGCGTGTATGGGCAACCAGGCGGAGAATGCCGAAGTACTATACAGATAATATGAACTCGCACGGAAATAACCAATATTCATTACGGGTTCCATTACCATAATCATTTCCTCTCCCTTCCCATCAATGATTCACCCCGGTAATACTACAGTCACACATACGGCGCGGATAACTACGCCTAGCCACGGATAGAAACGTAGTAATCCGTATTGATCCGTACCTGAGGCGTTCCGTGCAATGATAACCTCACTTAGCGCTACATTTGTAACTGCCGTTCCAAATACCACATTACCATGGGAATCTCATGTCCGTTGAAAAGAAATTCATTTATTTTTTTCTTATTTTCGACTTCTTATTTTATTTTATCACCAATACTAGTCTTATATCCTTGAAATATATTCAAAACAATTTCAAAAATTCAATTTTAATATCAAATGAAGAAAATTAACAATATATCAAAATTTTGATAGAAAATGAGTGATTAAATGTAAGTGAGTAGACTGCAGTATGTTATCTGCGTAATACTGAGAAGAAAAAAAACCAAACAAACAAAAAAAAAAAAATAAGAAAAAAAAACAAGAACGAGAATGCAAAAACAACTCAGAGGATCTTAAGGGCGAGTTTTTATTCTGTAAAGCCCTTACAAGAACGCAAAACTCAATAATACAACACAAAACAAGTGCATATATACATAGCAAACAATCCTTATTATCATCCGCGACTGGACTCACCATGATTCACCATGTTTATTGCTTTAACGCACGAGGCTTTGTCCCATAATTGTTAAATCGCATCGGAAGGAAGTATTTAAAAGTGGTAATTAGTAATTGACTTCGTAATATTTATTCCCCAGTTGAGCTCTAGACAAATGTAACCAGTTTGGAAGATGATTTGATTGATAGCAATGAGTAGATTCCGTGCATTTCAACTAAACATCCTTGTGATAAAACAAAAATATATCTTTCTTTGTAAATTAAATGCCGTTTCTTCAATGTCGTGTACTACGGTATTATTGTGACTTGGTTGCTTTCCGTTCTAGGCTTCCAAATGATTTTCTTACAAATTTATTTAACTTTAACGCATTCAATGATTATACATAAAAGAACTCCGCATAAGCTGCAACTAGTCGGGCGTAATAGTTGTTCCACTCTTCATTAACTTCTCATGATCACACTCAAATCAAACCGTGTCTGATATTTTTTGCTTGGTTGCGTTCTTTGCTTAAAAATGGTCTTCTTATACTTTATTTATTCATGACTCGATTAAAATGCTGCTAAACATGTCCTATATTGGACTTGTGTAAGGTTAAGATCCATTTCGATCAAAAATCAGATATACATAATTGTATTTTCAAGTGGGAATTGTTTTGGGTTGCATTTCTTTTTTCAAATTGATTCTGTTGCTTCATAAAAAATACGAGGTGCTTCATTATTCGTAGTGGACTTTGTCATTAAAGGTGGCCAGTCAACATTTAAGCAACATTTATTTTTCACTTTTAGTATATTTTGTTAGAGATTTAATTGTAGGAAAATAAAGACCAGTTACACAGTGTCGGATCCCTTTAACAAATGAGTTTTTAATTGATCTTTACAAAATGTTGTGAATGTCCCCTCTAATATGAACCTACTAGAAAGGCTAAGTACTTCTTTTTATTTTATTTTGATTTTTTTCTTTATTTACCCTTGCATTTGATAGATATCGGAATATTTAAACAATTTAAATCAAAAGGCAAAGTTTAATCTGAATTCATTTATTTCCAATTAATCTTTGTTGCGAAACTAGAATAGTCAGAAGGACGTAATAATGATTTATAAAACTTTCATATCCAATGTATCTTAGCTAAATATGTAATTGTTAATGCATATCGTTACCAGATCTAATGCATTGAGAATTAAATCTATATCATTCATTAAGGGCCTCTTTGTAGTTAAAGTCATTGACTTCAAATCACTTGTCCCTCACTGATCTAGGTTCGAGCCTTACTCGGTGCGTTGAATTCTTCATTGTGAGGAAGCCCTCAAGCTGGATGATTCTACCCAGGTGCCCGCCCATGATGAAATAACGCATGGAGGGGCACCTGGAGTCTTCGACGTTAATCCAAAATCAAACAAATACAATTCCATAGGTAAAGTACGTTTATCAAATTTATACATATACCTAAATAACTCTTTGTTGGGCAACCGGGCTAGGAAAATCATATTTCTAAAACACTACCGGTGAAAAACTAACTTGTACTAAGCTCTAAATGAACACAATAAGTGTAAATGATCAGAAAACATAGGTTCGGGCAATTTGTTAGTTGAGAAAAATCAGATTTACCACCTTTAACAAAAAACATTTGTCATAATATTTACAATAATATTTACAATGGAAAGCGAAAACGAAGCACTTCACGTGACATCCGTCATATTATATATACCCTGCACCCGACGTGAAACAATAGGATCTGTAAGTATCCGGATGCAACCTTATTATAATTTTAAGACCCGCCACAACCTATTGACCAACTTTTTTCCCCCACATGAACATCGTAAAATCATTTTGATAATACTGGCAATGTACAGCTATACTACAAGATAATATGTGTACAATTTAGGCCATTCCTGAATTAAGGTATTTTAACAACTTCATCTGCAAACTTATTCAGTCAATTTCTTTTCAGCGAAGTATTAAAACCATAGATAAGTAACTATCTTACACTGTAGAAACAAAGTGTGCTCTAAACTCAGCTTAATACACCAAATATCGTGCATACTGCCACATTACTTCAGTCCAATATTTTGTCATTTAACACAACGTCTTGGCCTAATACATGTCACTGTCGGCTTATAACTAGATACTATTTGTAACTTGTATTTCACGTTATTTTTTCATGCAAAGCATGTATTATAACATCATGGAAATACAAAAGAATACAATCATTCTGTAGGGCGTCTCAAATAACTTGACACTTGTATCCCAACTATACAATGTTAATAACATTGTTGATGAATGTTTTGCCGTACTGTAAAGATAATGCGTACACTTTTAATTTGGTTAGTCTTTTATCAGTGGCATATATATGATTTCAAATGCATTTTGATCTTGAAAACATTTTGGCAGGGCAAATCGCTCAAACTTTGAAGTTCATATTTTTCCCCTTAGCCGTTATGTCGGACTAAATTTTCTATGTTATTTGTTAAAAAGTCTATATATAACTTATAATGATTGAATTCATCATATCATTGGATATTATGTTCTTTAAATACATGTATATATTGATGGTCCTACAAATACATTTTCATGTAGCCTATGTAAGTTTGGGATGCCTGTGCCGATATATTAGATTTGACTTTACTCTTTGACTTTCTTGTACCGACAACTGAGGCATTATTTATTCTGCAAGTCTGTTGTGTATCGTACTCAAAATTTTCTTTATACATTCTTGCACCAAAAGGACCTGTAATAATAGAATTAAAAGAATCTGAGCTGGAGGACACTGCGCAGTTGATTTACACATGCATAGAATGAAAAACGGTATGAGTACGTAACTATGTACATGTCATCGGAGTCGAAGCTAATGTAGAAACTTACCCACAGCCCTCTTTACACAAGGAAAGCAATCTGTTAATAGAGTGAAATTGATAAGTGAACACCGTTGTCCATGTTATATCAGTGCTATGGAAAAGTAAGCTATTCTACCTGCTATATAGGTTAACACGGTCATGCATCTAACAGTTCCGAAATAGTTTTGTTTGATTTTCTAATATTTCTAGATATTTTGCCACACTTTGATGCATATCTATGGTAAGAAGAGATCGTTTTTTTTTCCAGCAATAGCTTTCTCAACATATTTTACCTTGTGAAATTCTGTAGATTGAAATATTTAAGAAATTGTCTGTTTGTTGACAAGTTTCACAGACAACAAATGTCCCCTCAGGGCATTATATAATTTGATATTTACGTATTTTTCCTTTCGAAGTACTGACCATTACAATAAGTATGCCTAATTTTTTCATGCCTAGAAGTAAAACGTGCATGGTTTGCATGAGATACTATGTACATAGCCATCTAAACCTACCATGAAGTTTAAAAGTTTTTAAAATATTTTACACAGGATCATTTTTTTCAGCTCAAATAACTTTTTTTTTCAAAAGAAATATATCTTAAATATTTTTTCAGACTGAATACTTTGATGCAATAAGCAGCACATATATCTAAGATAGAAAACGCGTACTTAAAGTAGCTAATGATTTTGAAATTTTAGGTCTATTGAGAAGAGCAGTGTTTGTTCAAGTTGCCTGGATGTTCTGGGGACTTGATCCTTTTAATTTCTCTTCGGAAATGGTATTCAAATGGTACAGCTTATCTGGCGCTTTCCGAGGGGTTCATTTTTTATATTAACAAGACTGATCATTCACCTACGATTTCTTTGATTTATTTTCGATGTTGTAACAAGTGACTTAAACATTCAATCTTTGTTTGAATGAGATTTCGGCATTTAACCATTGCAGAAATTGTTGGTCAAATTCAATATCAGAATGAATGGTTTTCAAAAGTACTATTCGTTCGGATGACGCTGATGTTGCAGACATTGACAATATAATTTCAGAATATTCTAGTAATTATCTCGTCTTGTACATTTGACAAACAAACGAACAACTATAACTGCTCCTAGGTTGATAAAATGAAAACGGAGCAATTATTATCTTTATCAACAGCATCTGAATAAGAGACTGGCCCGCAGCAGGCTTGAGAAAAATACGCATGTTTGGCTGTTTTAGATATTATATATAGAGCAGAATGATATGTGAAATATGTGCTAATAAGACTTAAAAGTACTTCCTTTCCGTGTGGTTTCTTGAATTGTAGGATTAAATGTGTTTGCACCTGCCAAAAGAAATCTTCAACTCACAAAGGAGAGTGGAGCCAAAAGATTCTGAAGAAAACAACAGCTAAATTAAACATTCAAGACTTAGTCAGGATCAAGAAACTTGGCATGTGGTGGCACATGTGGCAGTTATGTAGTGGAAATGGGATTCGAGAACTTTTGAAATCCTACATGGAAAATAATTAAGATTAACAGTGATGTTTTCTTTTCGTGTGTACATCAATCTCACCAGTTTAGGAAATTTTCGAAAACAAACAACATAACCATGACAGTTATGGGAGTTTGCGTGGGTTTTACCGGTATCAGAAGTGTTTGAAGAACAACAAACTTTTACATTTATCTGTTAGATACATTTTCACGTTAAAATGCTGTTTTAGTCCTTAAATTGCGTGACAGTTGGGCAGGCTCATGAATGCAATCCAAAATGCGTTATTCCGGCCAAACTAAGGCCTATGAATAATGTGTTGGTTTTTCTTGATAAAATTTACATTAGTATATAGACCTTTATGCATGACTTGCGGGCCGCTTAAGAGGACATGTCCTTTCGAACCCCTTGAAATCTTAGCCTGATGCTAAAGCCGATTGTAATTATATAAGGCGGCGTATATATAATAGGGATATGTCGAGTAAAATGTCTCTGCAGCTTAAAATTGACAGTGTGTTTGACGTCATAAGTCACGTGTTTAAATAGCCTCTACTTCTTCCAAATAATTACTTTTGTGTTTCATCTTTATTAAGTCAGTTTAAGTATATTAATAATAGCAAAAACTTTTAGTTGATTTAGTGAAATCTAATATTTTAGTTGATTTAGTAAAATAATCAATTTCGCTGGTATTCCACCGAGAGCTTAACTCTGCTGTTCTAAAAATTAACCAGTGTGTGTTTACAGCAGTTAATACGTGAGAAAAAGCAGACAACGGAGATTATAAATCCCGCACGATAACTCAAACGATAACATGTTTGATAATTACGATTTTTCTTCATTAAAACATTTCAATACAGAAAATATTTTGTATTAACATTATAGTATGCACTTAACTTTTATCTTTGACAACCTTTTTGAGTCCAACGATGCATGAGAAACCATAACAATCAAACAATAATATAAACATGCTGTCGTTTAAATTATCGTGCGGGAGTAGCATTTACTTTGTCTCGTTATATTTTTAATCATAATCAGAAATGTTTTTGTTGCTTTATTTTAACTGTTAGAATGCACAGAGTTAAAATTTTTACCTGCATATTACATTTTAGTTGAATATGAATGTACATAAATACTTATTCTACATCCTGTTCAATAACTTAATTGTCTGGCTATCACATTGTAACGTTTATATCCCCATTCACGTTGCTTTGTTTACAAACTGAAAACATTTTCTGTTGGCCACACCCAGGGAATTCAAATTCAAATTTTTTCCTTACATGTTTAAACTTTGTTCTCAAACTTTGTCCTCAAAGTCATCTTTGCAAACAATATTGAATCAGATTTTTAGATTATTTGTTGTAAAACTTCAAAATAAACAAATATGCCAATTTTCAGAAAATTTCTTTCTACAGTAATATGTATATGATGAAAAAGAGAACCTGATGTTAAGCGTGCATAAAGTAATAGAAACGTCTGCCTCAGTCTCATCTTGTGGCTAACATACTCCAGATCCCTCTTCTGCCTGCAACGCTCAGTTTGGTGTGCCAGCATGAAACCTCTTCAGTTTCTTGTACAGCCATATCCTGAATTAAATTCGTCCCCAATTTCTGTTTGGTCACTCAATACTAGTTTTGTCGGCGTATTAACATTCAACTTGTAAACATCTGTAGCATGCAGACAACAACATAGAACCTATTCACTTGACGGAAAGGAGTTTTCAGCTATTTTAACAAGTTTGCATCCAGGTCGTTCGTTTCAACGTAGTATGTAATAACGTGATTTTCTGCCCCTTGAATAATAAAAGGGCATGCAGGTAGTGCTACGTTTTTATTCTTGGACAAGTCACTTCCTCTAAAGCCTCTCTGTCAAGAGCCAGACCCCTAGAACCTTTTTTGTGAGTAATCTTTATGACAAGTATGAAAAGAATGTGGTGGGGTGAGAGAAACAGTGACAAAACAGAGAGAGGGTTCTTCCACTTAATGCCATTTATCCTTACATACAGTTTGAATAAATTTCGTTCAGCACTCTAGGCTACTTAATTGAAAAAAGCGTGACAATTCAAAATGTAAGCAGGGAGAGATATGATTAAAGTACATTGCACTTCATTTGTGCTCTGTTAATGTGTGAAAATTCTATCAAATCTCTATGACAGTTTTGGAGTTTACCTCCGAACAAGTGTTATGAGTAAATATAACAAAGGGGATAATCTAAAAAGTAAATATGTACAGTTATGGTTCTTGTATACTGCACTTCCCGAAATACCCTCTTATGGACAAGGCAAGAAAATATCTGGACACAAATAGACGGATAGACATGCAGACGGACGGATGTTTCTCCACACCTCTCACTCCAGTCGTATAGATTCCTTATCCAGCATTATGATACAATTGTAACGGTTTTGACTTTTTCCATATGGTAATTAGAAGTTTAGTAACTGTTACTTAATTCTGTAATCGCATGAATCTATTCCCTTTTATTCTGAACATTTAAATCACATTTGTTTCACAGCAAATATAAAGTTTGTTAAAATTACAAATTAATTCTTAAAGCAATTTAATGCATCTTTAAGATGAAAGAGAGTTGTATTTATGATATAAGCGAAATATTTATTGTTTAATATGAATATGGTAATATGCTAATTTTATACCAGTTTAATTGTTATTGATTAATTGTTACATAAATACTTAGGAAATTACTTTATCTAAGTCAACAACTCTGACCATACGTCTAGTGTGTTTGTTTGTCACAAATCCGGGGTTTCTGGCAGCCGTTTTTTGCAATAACCCTAATTGATCTCTTAATTTTCTATATCTAAAACGGTACAGACTGTCACGTTCTGTCATAACCCTAGATAGGATATGGTACAATTTGGGTTACAGACGGCCCTTTTCCGTCACAACCCGCGGGTTCCTTGGCGGATCCCCATCTATAGTATTCATGAATTTATTTGTCACATTTTATTTTATGACGATATTCTAGTAAAATAACTTGGCTGTTCACTATTGTTAAGGGCTTTGTGAATAAATTTGAAAACCATTATTCAGCTTGGTCTTTACTTAATTTAACTTTAGAGTAAACTTGATATACCCAGTGTACGAACCCAGGGTAGTAACCGCCCTGTTGAAATATCTGCTCTTTTGAGCTATAGCATAACTGGAAAGGTTCATTCTGCGTGAAACTTAAGTGAACTTGACTATTTAAGAGCATCCTACAGGATCAGCTTGGCTTGGCACTATTTAAAGTCTGAGCAGATAGAACGGTTGCATATTTGGCGCTGCTCGAGAATATCATCATAAAACAAAATGTGACAAGTAAAAGAATACTACAGTCTATAGATTGTGATCCGTTAAGGAACCAGCGGATTGTGACGGAAGAGGGTCGTCTATAACCCAAAGTGTGCCATATCCTATTTTACGATTATAACGGAACGAGGCTGTCCTGTACCCTTTCATATATAGAAAATTCAGTTATCCACTAGGGTTATGACAAAAAATGGCGGCCGGAAACCCCGGTTTTGTGACAAACAAACATACTAGACGTAGGATTAGTGTTGATGACCTAGATACAGAAATTTTCTAAGTATTTATCTAAACTTTCAATAATATTTAATCTGGTATATAATTAGCATAGTAACATATTCATAAACAACAAATATTTTGCTCATATTTGCTGTGAAACAAATGTGATTTAAATGTTCAGAATAAAAGGGAATTAATTCATGCGATTACAGAATTAAGTAAAAGTTACTAAACTTCTAATAAGCGTATGGAAAAGTCAAAACCGTTACACAATGAACGGACTCCATGATTCCAAAGTATCAAAAGGTATAACAACACGGGAAGATATTTTACGATCATCACAAGGCACTAAAACACTGCTTTTTTGATAATTTATAGCATCTATATAACAGATCCTTTGAAAGAATAGAATAGATTCTAATCGGACAAAATGTGTGACGGACGGACACAGAACATTTTTATACCTTTTCTTTCTTCGGAAAAGGCGAGGTCAATAATTTGAAATAAGTCTGAAATTATATATGTTCAAGACTAAGAACTATTCCATTTATACGTAAGAGATAAACACAAAACAGCAGGGACAAATATCAAACAGGGAATAGCATGTTCTAAAAACGCAGCCTCCCCAAAACGAAATCCACAGCACACGCACACACGCACGCACGCACGCACGCACACGCACACACACACACGAGGACAAAACAATCAAATAAAGGAACATAGTGGGGCACCGCCTTGAAACGGTCAGTGGCGAAAACACCACTGGGGAGATTAAACCGGGGTCCCGTGCGTACACAACCTCACTCTTACCCCCACCATGTTCCAAAGACACGGGACAGTGTAAATAAAAGTTATTCCAGCCAGGTGAATCTCTAACACACGTAATGGAAACAAAAAAGGCATGGCATGTAAAATACAAAAATGTTCCTGTGTAAATATATAAAAAGGAAACATTAAGAACCAAAAACGTAATGTACTCAATGCCTTTGCAGAAGACAGAGCAACAAAAGAAACACACATAAGGGCCTGACGAACCAACCAGAAGACAGATATCAAAACACTTTAGTCCTAACTGCTTATCATAGTGTCATCTCCCTCTTTCGTCAGACACAGACAATGACGGAAGCGTAGTGTCCAACTGTAAACGGGTTGAACACTAAACATGCGGTATGTCTCAAAACAGTTGGGTCGTAACTTCTTTTAATAAAGCGTTTTATAATTTACAGTTGGAAAATTACCATGACCCTAGTTTTGTTAAATGTTAATATCGCTTGTAATATTGTTGTTTTTACATTGATAGAAATATATCTCTATCAAACATTGAATTGGGCTAAATCATATGGATAACGAAGGTATGAAACTGAACTGAACCAAATGGTTTAAATGTATGTATACATGTAATGCTTTGTATTAAACAAGAACACACAATGCTTCGTATTTTGAAGCTTTATTTATAGCAACACTTACATACAAAATATAAAACACATAATACAAGATCTAAAACACAAATCATACACAGCATTCAAAACATAAGCATACAGAATATAATCCACAATTTCAGTTCGATTTCAATCACATTCGAATGTAACATAAGAGCCAGTGATCATTAAGGTAACACCTTGTAAGGTAAATTAATATGATTGTCAACAATCCAGTCTTATCATCTATTCAATCTTTTAATTTTAGTCTTTCAGATTATCATTTACTCATATACTCGTCCATGGCATCTTCATAATATAATATATACAATATGATATTGTCAAACCATCCTCCGGAAACATAAAACGCATGCAAAATTAAATAAAACTCGGATTGGCAGGCATTTAGAAAAAAAACATATTATTAGAGAAATTTCAAAACCTGTGAGTTTCGACAGCAGGTTCTACTTCTCATCGTAATATGTCCTCTGAAAAATTGTATTTTTATTACAAAAACGTTTACATGATGTTATTAACAAAGTGTTTGTTTTAGAAAGTGTCGGCTTCATTGTATATATTGATGTTAGTGCAATTGTAGATCTAGCTGATAAATTATGACTGTGTTTGCACCAATAACCTTTTGTTGCTTTATTTTGTCCATACAACTTTATGTAATATATTTACTGTCTTGCAACACTAGCTCTAGAATATTCACTGTGTATTTTAATAAGTTATCAAGAAAATGTGTAGTTTTTACAACATGTTACAGCAACAAGTAAATTTGAAATATCAGGGCAAATAGTTTGCCATATGTTAACAGATGAATATGTAGATGACTCCAATGTTTAACTGGCAGTTTTTTTTCTATGCGGTCATCCATCTTAAAGCAGGTATATACTAGATAACAGAATACTTATTCGTAGCGTATTTTACTTAAATCAAGGACTCTTGCATAATTTTTGTAAGTCTACTGTATTAAAGCACCGATAAAAGAGTTCCAACGATAAGAGTTTTCGCTGATCTGTGCTTCATACGAATTCCCGGAAAGGCACTTAACATAAACTTCCTCCCCGTCGCTGACTAAGGCAATTGTAGACACAGAACCGCAGCTCGAATCCGTATCCTCCCGCTGACTACTTGCAGCACGCACGTTGTCCCCTACGACAATACCATAGTGAACAAATTTACCAGAAAGAGCGCAGACGTGGGCGGAAAAGTAGTAAAGGCCTGTAATCGGAGCAACAAACTTCCTCGTGGTTGTGTTATAGCCGCCCCCTTTGTTCAAAAGTACATCAGCATACTGGAAAATTTCACCGGTGCCGATGCTCTGATCCATGGGATTATGCACGTTAAATGCAGCCGTGGGGTTTCCAAGCTTGACTGAAAATAAAACGAATGCATTTTACGAATATCTCTATTTCAAGGTAAATGTGCTTTATAACATCTTATCATGTCTACCCATGTATCATTTAATTTGTATGTACATTATTGTAAAACGTATATCTTCTGTCAGAAATAAAATACTTCGTCCCGGACAGTACAAAAAGCATAACATGCCCGACGCAAAACAAAACTGTACGTTGTTTCAATGTTCACAATGTATACTTTAAAAAACACTAATTAAAATACAATTATTTTTACTGCACAGTTTCGGACTCAAAATGATCTTTTCAGCATTGATTTGACAAATATCTATTGAAATCATAAACAGGTTGAAAAGGCAGTGTAGACCATTATGTGATTGTAAGACTAAACAAGAAGACACAAAACTGACGTATTTTCTTTAGACGCCCCCAAATTTGTGATGTAATATATATAATACTTGATAATGGGTAAAGGACATTTAGAATAAGACTTTGATTAAATACAGTAACAAAAGTAATGATACAATTTTACCATTCAAACGATTTCATACTGACAAGTTATTTTTCCGAGGGTGGTCTTATTTTGCCTAAGATCGAAGGGAAATACGATAGACCCCGGATGCCCTTCCGTGCATTATTTCATCACGGGCGGGCACCTGGGTAGAACCACCGACCTTCCACAAGCCAGGTGGATGGCTTCCTCACATGAAGATTTCAATGCCCCAAGCGAGGCTCGAACCTACATCTGTGAGAGGCAAGTGATTTGAAGTCAGAGTCCTCGGAAGCCCCATGGCTGGCAGTGGAGAAACAATGAGGCCAATATGAAATCACTTAAGTGATTTTATTTTTTTTTTCAACATCGTACTGACTCCTTCATTAAATTATTCAAAATGCTCGGATCTCGTATTGGCCTGATTTGTTGTCATATTAACCCTCATTTTCTCACATTAGCACAACTGAACTTGGTTTTTGTTCAGTTTGTTTCATATGATATGTACAATTTATCTTATATCGCGACTAATATAGCAATACCATTTCATGAAAATGGCAGAACAATCCAGGCAATCCTGAGTAAGCAAAACTTCCATAACAGGAGATTCCTTTGCATACTGTATTTCCCAATATCTACATATAAATAATACTTAATTATATAGCTCTTCGTACATTGAGCTATGATCTTTTGGAATTTTTTAATATGTTTGTTATACAGTTGGTAGTTTTTAGCTGTCTGTTATTATGTCTGTTGTAAGGCTTAATTTCTTTTTTCTGTTTCAAATTCTGGCAAATGAACTATTGTAAACAGATTATCTTTAAAATAAAACAAATCTACATTGGAATATTGTTAATGCTAACTGAATGTTATATAACAATCCACTGAATGTTAAAACTTTCTGTCGTAAAAAAATTGGAGAAAGGTTGTTGAAAAGAAGAAACTTGGCATTTTCCTGGTTTTGCGAAGTAAGGGATAAGCATAACAGGGCATCACAAAAATAACCAACTCTTTATTGATAAATACCTAGGACAGAATTTTCGAAATAGCTTAACTATCAAAATAAAAAAATAAGGTCATACCTGACATTGCTTGCATTTGTTTGATTTAACATTCAATTTGTTTTTTACTTTTGTCAATCAGAAGTTTTCTCCGTATATTCAATAAATTGTTTGATGGTTTGATGTTCAAATCAGATAGAATTGTTTTCAGATGTCAATATTGGTACTTCTTGTTTCAAATATGTTTTTAAATATGGTAAACATAATGAAATAAAATAATTGTTTCAGCAGAGTATAAAATATTGTTCATTACCTTCCAAAAGATCAAGTTCTGTTATCTCCTTTTGTACTCTTGCGGTTATATTTGCCATGAATCCATTCAAGTAGTCTGCAGCCTCTTGGTTATACTGATCAATTTCTGCTTTCTTATCATCAATTTCTGTTTTAAGGCTCTCCTTAAAGCCAAAAAGCTCGTCGGTAGAGTTGTCTTTGAAATCATCCACTTCTGCTTTCTTAAGATCAATTTCAACTTTCAGACTGTCTTTGAAACGGATGACTTCATCCTTCAACGATTCCTTGACTAAATCGAGATCTGCCTTTGCGTCTACAAACGACTTTGTAACATTCTCTTCGAGGTTTCCGTAAGCATCCGCAAAACCTTCCATTTTCTTTTCCATATCGTCCAAAATCGTAACCACATGTTCTTCCGTTGCCTTTATTTTCTTTTTATTTCCATTCTAATCATCTTTTCAAGAAGTTTCTCTTCGTAGGGAAATTTAGAGCAAACAAATTCTTGTTCGGAAGCAACAGAAAATGTCGAACCATGCAAAATCAAAAGAAAACAAAACTTCATAAAAGCCATCTTTGTGTGTATTATCTACAGACGAATCTGATAAAATGCTTAAGTTGTACTGGTGTATTCATTTTTATAGAGGGATTTGAAGTAGCTGAGATACTGTCTTAAACTTCTTTCTTGTTTTGAAGACAAGTAATGCATGAAAACATGTTGTTGCATTTCTTTTATCAATTAATATTTATATAAGTATAAAGATAATTTGGAAGGGATGGATTCAATGTATACGCCGCGCCTTTTCAGCAACTCTGAAGCTTAGTGCTGACACTGATCAGATGTTGAAGACCCTGTATAAGTTCCATTTGTATAATTCGAGTACGTTTTTGAAGCTGCATAGCTGCCCGGCATTCTACGATATGTTTGAAATGGAAATATTTTTGTCGACTGCTTGCACGTATAATCAAACAAAACGTAGTGTATTTTTTTCCTGCCGGTGAGTAATATTTTCTTACTTAAGGCAAAGTTGGCTTAATAGTATTTATATATATAAATGTAACCCCATGTCTGCTGTTTTTTATTGAAAATACATT
>NW_026461375.1:0-60724 GCF_021730395.1 Mercenaria mercenaria | reverse complement strand
CATTACCCAATTTATTTATATCCTTTGATGCCTTTTCTATGATATTTTCTACTTCTTCTCTAGTCATTTTTTCATCTGGATCTTTAGATTTGCTGTGAAAAAATTCAAACACTTCTTGTGGTGTATTATATTTTTCACCTAAAAGTGTTAAATCAATTTCTTTATTAAAATCAACTGTAAATTCTTTTGGTCTTGCTCCCAAGTCTTCTGATTTTTCAGTTGTATCTTTAGTTGTATCATCAGTTGTTTCAGTTATTCCCATCTTTTCTCTTCCATAATCTTCTAATTCTTTTAATTTATCTCCTGGTATCCATCTAACAGGTTCATCCCCCCAATCTACTGGTATATATTCTTGTTGTCTTTTAGATTTTTCAACTTTTCCAGGAGACCCTGTAATTGGTTGCGGTTCTTGGAATATCTGTGGTAAACCTTGATATGTTTGTATATCTTTTATTCATCACCTAATAACGCTAATTGTTGTTTTATTCCAGGTAATGCTTTTAACTGACTTGATAATTTTTCTTTTTGACTTTCTATTCCTTCAGTAATTGGTTTATAAATTTCAGTGTACATATCCCGATTTGTAGCTTTCTTAATTTTTCTCTCATTATTTCTTCTCTAAGAGCTCTCATCTTTTGCCCGACTAAGTTTTTTCTTATTCTTATTTCATTAAGTTTTGATTGCATTTATATAATAACGTAAGATAATGTAAGATAATGTAAAATAATGTAAAATAATGTAAGATAATGTATTATTATATATAAATGGAAATTCCAAATTATGATACAAAAATGATTAAATCTAATAACTTTAAACAACATTATCCTTTTATGCCAGATTCATGTTTTAGAATGTTAATATGTGGATCTTCTGGATCTGGAAAAAACAAATACATTAATGCATATACTTCGAAAACCTCTTATATATTATGATAAATTATACTATATGCTAAAAACCTAGAACAATCTAAATATCAAGATTTAATTAACAATTAAGTCAAATTGCAAAAAAAAATTTAAAGTAATCCAAATGAAATACTTGAATATTCGGCCGATTCCAACCAAATTGAACCTTGTGAGAATCTTGAATCAGAAAAACAAAAAGTAGTATATTGATGATTTTGTATGCGAAGATAAAAAAGGTTCAGAATGAAATAACAAAATACTTTATTCAAGGACGTCACAAAAAACTGTTGTGTTATTTATTTAAATCAGTCTTACTATAAAACACCAAAAGATATTCGAATTAACTGTTCACATTATATTTTATTTGAAAGTCCAGGTAAACGAGAAAATGATATGATTTGTAATGAACAAAAAATTAACCCTAAATCTTTTGCTAATGCAACAAATCAAAAATATGATTTCTTATAATATATATTATATTGACAAACCAAGGAAGTTTTTTAGAAAAAACTTTACTGGTAATATATAATGGGAGTTTTTAATAATATAGAACAAATAAGTGAACCTGACAGTATAAGTAAAGTTAAATTTGATATTGATTTAAGTGATTATGCTACTAAAAAACAATTCAAAAAACTTAAAAAGGAAACGGAATCGTATCTTCACAGAAATAAGGAACTTGATAACACAATGAACAGAGCATTGGATATGGGAGGTAATGAAATAATCAACCTAGGAGATCCAGATAAACCCAAACGATGCAGTTTCAAGACGGTTTATGTATAAAAAAGTTCAAAGTGTAATAGATGACTATAATCTTGAAGACATCAAATCATTAAACAGACTTTAGAAGAAGAAGTAAAGAATAT
The DNA here is from genome assembly GCF_021730395.1 of Mercenaria mercenaria. Lineage (NCBI taxonomy): Eukaryota > Metazoa > Mollusca > Bivalvia > Venerida > Veneridae > Mercenaria > Mercenaria mercenaria. The sequence continues at coordinate 58,950 of NW_026461375.1, read as the reverse complement.
TGAAGATTTAACAAAAGACTTAAAAACAATTTATTATTAATAGTTCAATTACAAGGTAAATTCGGAGAAGAAATGAAAGCTATAGTTGATTCTATTAAAGAAACTTGAAGAGAAATCTGATTTTGACAGATGACAACATAAAAGAAGTATTTAGAGTCAATCTAAACATTTTACACAAGCAACATATGGAATTAAACGATAGTATGATTAAACATGAAGAACTAAAGACAAGATTTTGAAGCTGAGAAAAAGTTACAAAATATGTATCAGTTAGAATCAAAACAGAAGTAAATAAACTAAATACTGAAACTGAAAAAAAGAATCAATATTTATTAGAATTTATTTCAAAATAAACTTGCAGAATATAAATCTGAACTTGAAAAGGCAGCTTCACAAAGAGGTGATGACCATGACACAGCATTAGATAACCTTAAAAAAGAGCTCAATTCTAAAATAGATGACTTTAAAAAACAAATTCGAGTTTGGATTAGTACTGTTGACAACCGTCATAATTTAAAGTATGCAGACTTAAGTAATATTACAAAAAAATTACAAGAAGATATTAATGAATTTAATGCTAAAGCTGAAAAACATAAAAATGACTGGACTTTGTAGTTCAAAAATCAGTTAAACAAGGAGAATCAATTACTGCTAATGCTAAAGCAATTAACACAATTAATGATCAGCTAGAAAATTTTAAGAAAACAACTTCGGAACTTGATTAGTACTGTTGACACACGCCACAATTTAAAGTACGCGGAATTAAGTACACTTACAGAAATGTTAGAAAAAGATATCAGCGAATTTAATAATAAAATTAAAAAAATGATAAATGATCTGGACTCTGTAGTTGAAATATCAACTAAACAAGGAGAATCAATTACTGCTAATACTCAAGACATTTCTACTAATACCCAAGAAATTACAAAAGTAAAAAATGTTTTTCTAAAACAAGAAACACAATTAGCTAGAACAAAGGGTGTTGTTGATAGTTTATCTGCTTTTGAAGTTGCTACAACAAAACGACTTGATGATTTAGCTGAAATAATTCTTAAACTTAAAAAGAAAGATAGAGAAGAATTGGAAAAAGAAATAGAAAAAGTAAAACATGAAGTGTTTCTTTTTGAATATAACAGTTTTTATAAAACAGATCCAAGGTTTAAATACAGTCCTCATGAATACATAAAAATGAAAAAGTATTTTGACCGTCTGGGTGCCTGGATACATTCAACATATGAAAATATGACCGGTCTGAACTATTTAAATGCATTCAGTTAGGATATGGAAAACTCGTAGATTATAAAGATTTTATACAAATAAACCAAAAACATAAAATAGCTGTACCAGATATACTTTTAAAAGGTGTGTTTATAGTCGAAAAAGCCGGAATTTATATAATAGATATTAAGTTTTTATTATCGGGGGCTGGGTTTAAAGATGAACTGAGGAAAAGCCCAATATCGTATTTTATATTTAGGTGCTGGAATGCTGGTTTTGATTCATTTCTTAATATATTTACCTATAATGTAAATATAGTAGCCGAGGACTTTGACATTGGATCGGACAAAACAATATCTATGTATAAGAAAAAAATTAAAATTTATCTAAAACAAGGGACAATGTTTGACATTCATCCTTATGACGATTCAACATCTACAGAAGTAAATTTTACGCTTTTGACGGATAGTTGCATCAGATTCTACATATCGGATGAATATGCATTTTATGATAAAAACAAACTTTTGAGTTAATCTTTAGTTTTTATTAATTACTGTGTTTTTTTATTTAACTGGAATAATTAATATAATGGGAATATTTAATAACATAAATGAAAAAGTAAATAAAATAGAAAAACAAATAGAAAAACAAATAAAATGACAATTAATAAGAAAACCTCCATTGTTTCTAACATGTTATACTCAAGATACCGGTAGTGGATTATTTCAATGGAAAACTGTAAATGCTAGTCCTGGTTTAGTTCAAAATGGTAATAATGTAAGAATTAATTTTAATTGCATCTTAATTATTCTTGTTGATGCAATTAAATTAGATAAAGGAGAAGCTAAATTACAACTCAAAAATAAAGAAAATGTAATTCTTCAAAGTTACAATGTAAAAATTAACAGAAAAAATGAATCTATTTCTATTAATTATGCTAATAAATTTAAAATAAATGACGTTATTTATATTAATTCTTTAAACGTTATGAATATTCAGTTAACAATTTATGGTTCTATAATTTAAGAGTTAATTTAAGAATTAATTTAAGAGTTAATTTAAGAGTTAATTTAATATTAATTTAAGAATAAGCTAATGTATCAATACCATTATCAAGAATATATCTTTTATCGTCATAATGATAAGATGTTTTATTTATAACATAGCTGGAAAGATTATGCTTATCAGAACGAATAACTTTAAAGGTGTGATTAGTTTGGGTTGAATTAAACAAAGTATCTTTGTAATTTTTTATGAACTATTGTTTTCTTAACAACAAGATTTTTAATTCTTTACATTTTTTAACATTAACTTCGTTTTCTATAATATATGAATACATTTTACTTCTTAATCCAACAAATTCAACAATGGGAATGCCGGCAGCTTCATCTTAATATTTTCCAATTACTTTTTTATTATTGTCGAAATAAAATTTTGAGTTGTTATCGTTAATCACTATTATCAAATAAATCTTTGTCCTTTATAAAAATCCTCATATGCATCTTTGGTTTTATTTCATAACATAATGAATCAGTGTCAATGAATAGTAATTTACAATTACCCTCGTACTTTTCTTAATATAATTATAATGAAAAATCATACATAAATATTTTGATAAATCTAGAATGCACATTCCAACATAACAAGGTCTGTTTAATAGCAAACTTTAATTTATTCTATGAATACCAAACAAATTCTTGTTAAACATCGTTGAACTAACAAATGAAGGTTTTGCTATATATTTTAATAAAAGGTTTTCATCATGAGTTAATTTAATATTAACCCTCTTGCGTAAATTTTCCATCGTCTTACCGAATACAGAGTTGTTCATTAACTTAAAAAAGTCCTTTTCAAATGAATTTTTTGCTTTAGATCTTTTTTGAGTATTAAAATCAATATATTTTTTTAACCAAGGACTTTCACCAAAAGTTAATATTTTGTGTATTTTTGTTACTTTTAACCCTAATTGTGTATATTATTCAAGATTTTTATAATGAACTATATAATTTTGTTTTTTCATTAAAGTTAGAACTAATTTTTTTACATTACTTTTTCCTATTTCAAATTCTGTTTTAATATTTTTACTATAATTGGAAAGCCATTCGTCTGGTATTTTAATTTTTTCAGGAGCTAAAGGATAATCGTTGTGGGTTTTGATATTTGTCTTCTGGCCTGTTTCGTCGGGCCCTTAAGGGTGTTTCTCTTGTTGCTCTGTCTTCTGAAAAGGCACTGAGTACATACGTTTTTGGTTCTTAAGGTTTGCTTTTTATATATTTATACACGAGCATTTTTGTGTTTTACATGCCATGCCTTTTTGTTTCCATTACGTGTGTTAGAGATTCACCTGGAGGGGATTACTTTTATTTACACTGTCCCATGTCTTTGGAACATGGTGGGGGTAAGAGTGTGGTTGGGTGCGCACCATAAACCGGTTTAAGCTCCCCAGTGGTGTTTCTGCCACTGACCGTTCCAAGGCGGTGCCCCACTGTGTTCCTTTGTTTGTTCGTTTTGTCCTTGTATGTTGACTTTGTGTGCGCGCGTGTGTGTATGCTTATTGTTCGTCTTGTCCTTATGTGTTGGCTTTGAGTGTGTGTGTGTGTGTGTGTGTGTGTGCGTGTGTGTGTGTGTGTGTGTGTGTTGTTCGTTTTGTCCTGATGTGTAAGCTTTTGAGTGTGTGTGTGTGTGGTGCACGCGTTTGCGTGCTGGGGGTTCGTTTTGAGGAGGCTGCGCTTTTGGGCGTGGCATTCCCTGTTTGATATTTTTCGTTGTTTTTATGTAATTCTTTTGGATATTCAAGATCACATTCAACTATAAAGTTAGTTTTACCTTTTGCAATTAATTTCTTGAATTGTTTTTCGGATATAAATTTAAAGTTTCCAGAGGGCAAAGGTTGACACATGGCCCAACCGTAAAGGTTATTGGCGTCGAGGTACATAATGTATTTGCTGTCAAGTTTAGGATCATAATCTTTCATATATTTATTGTTTGCTTTACTGTATCTGTTTGAAATATAACTTATTCCTCCTCTCAGTCCCTTTTCAATAAAAAGATACATATCAATATCAGTTATTAAATCTAACTTAATTCCAGTCATTTTTAACATTGCATCCCAAGCTAAACCAGGGCTACTAAAATAATGACAAGGATCTAATTTGTAGTATTCCAAACATAATTTTCTAAAATTTTCGAATACATCTGCTAAAAGTAATACGTCAGTTTTTAAATATAGATCATGATATTCTCCCATTGTTTTAATTTTAAATTTATTCCAAACATTTTTAGCATGTTCATATTCGTTGTCAGATATGTGTGTTTCATTTAAAATTGAATAAAAATCTTCTTTTGAAGGTAATTTTGTTTCTTTGAATTTTTTTAATGAATCCATGTAATCATATGGATAAACACCTTTTGTTTTTAATAATTCTAGTGTAACCGAAGGTTCCAGCTTCGCTATATTTTTATCAAATTCAGTTGAAGTGTATTCAAATTCTGGAATATTTTTTACTAGGTTATCCAATGATTGAGACATAAATTGGAATGAATCAATAAAGACCAAGTCGGAACTCATAAATGCCATATATCTTTCCATATTGTTAGGAATAACATTGATTTCTTTTTTGAATTTTCCTGTTTGTTGCATAATAAAATGACCGTCATAACCTCTTAAATTATGAAAAATAACAGGAATTTTGTGTGTTAGTCTAAAATTAATATTACATTCTGAGTGAGCACTTCCTCTGAATTTTCCTGTTATATGACAGTGGTCTCTTACTTTGATTGAATCTTCTATATATTCTTTTTCACAGATATGACAAAACTTTTGTTTTTTAAATTCACTTTCATCTTTTTTAGACATTCTTAGTTCTTTGTTAAAGTTAACACTAAATATTTCTTTACAATATTCCTCTTCCTCAAGCATTTTTTCAATAAACTTATAAACTGCATTAGGACCGCTATAAATCTGGGTTGCATTGGTATAACTGTTATCATAACAACAAACAACTTTATAGCCGTAACCACAATCTATATGATTTTGAAATGGTTCAGTAAATGAAGATTCAGTTGATGGTAAAGCAGTTTAAAACTTTTTAGTTATTGATTCAAAATCAGCATAAATTACAAAAGGTACTGCTAACCTTTATGATAATTTTTTAAATTGTACTTTACTTCCTTTTTGGCATTTTAAACACCCTGAACACCATTGATAGCTAAAACAATTTTCAACATGTTCATTTAATATTCATTCTTGGTAAAATGTTGTAAGCAACTTTTACAAAAATATTTTCTATGTGGTCTTTGGTTTTGTTAGTCATTAATCTATTAAAGTCTTTTATCCAAACATAATGTTGGACTACAGTGGCTTTAGCCCTCTTACAGTCATCATCAGTTATTTTATCATTAGTAATTAGCAACATGTCACAATGTTCTTCGTACTGATATTTTGATATGTACAATGGATAAATACTATTTTCTTCATAACCAAATATATTAAATGATATTTCATTTAAAACTTCTATTTTAGGTATTTGATTTAATGTAACGGGAAACTTTATTCCAGTATAATCAAGATCGTTTATATGTTTCTTATATTTTGAAATTTTTTGAGGATCTTTTTCAACAGGAAATTTATAAGCTAAATGACACCATCTAATACATTCGTTATCATCATTCTTTATATTTATTAATCCTTTCGTTGGATGTTGTAATTTCTTTGGTAACTCTAAATAACTTGAAGCAGCCAGTGGACTATACTTATATCTATTTATATAATGAGCATCAACTGACTCTATTCTCCAGCCGCTTCCTTCAGAAATCCAATTACCAATTCTATTTATTATTTCATCAAAAGCTTGACGTAAAGTTTTTTTTATTTCATTTGTGTTAATAATTTCTAAAGCCTTTGATTGAAAATAAGCTGATTTTATATATTGTATCAGTTGCCACTCATTTTTACAAAGTTAATTTTAAAACAACGTTTACTTTATACCTTTTAAAGTTTTAAGTTCAGATTTAAGTTATTTCATAAGAGTCGTTTATAGTTAAATATAATTGATTCTTTGGATCTTGTCTATATGTAATTCTAATTTCAAATTTCTTATAATATTGTTTTGTAGATCTCTCAATTTCCATCTATATATTATATTTAGAAAAAAAATCACTAAGGAAAAAAGGATTAAAAAATAATAAAATAAATAAAGTTTAAGAAGAACTAAAATATTTAAATTTATATCTTTTTCCGCTGGTTTTTGATATTCCACTTTTTTTAATTGGTTTTTTCCTATGCAGCACATTGTTATTAACCCTGAATTAATATTAAGGTCTTTGGATGCTGCATAAGTGCTTTTATATGTTTTTTCTTCATTAGTATCATAATTGGTTGCAATAACTTTTTTAGGATTGTTTCGAATATTATTTGGTCTGGGACAATCACATAATCTTTCAGCATTTTCTTCTTCAGTTAATAGACAACCACAGTCCCATTCAAATAAATTATTTTTTAAAAGATAAGGATCTATAACATTTTGTAATTTATCAATGACATGATTTTTATATTCATCGCTGACTATTTGATTAAGTTTTGATTTAATAACATTTTTTCTTTTAAGAACTTTTTTATATGAATGTTTGTCTGGATTCATTATTTCTCCTAAAGTGCTAGATAATTTTGGCATAATCATTCTATCTATCTTTCTATTAACCATCTATATATAATATACTTATAGAAAAAATCTTTAAAAACGCACCTAATGAAATTATATTGATTTGAGAAATTTGTTTATATTATCTATATCTTTTGAATAAGATTTTAAAGTCATTTTTTCTAAATTGTTATCAACTGTTAAAATTGTAATACCTTCTTGAGACATTCTGTTTAACCATTCTTCGTGTAATTTGTGTAGTTTTTCTAAATAATCTAAACCAACTCTATTTTCTTCCGTTCTGCTTCTTTTTTGAAGTCTTTTAAGACATATTTCTGGGTCGGTTTTAACATAAACAAATCCATCAATTGGGTTTTTTCCGTATGGTTTTATAATGATCAGTTAAGAAAAGATTGTATACTGCCCACTCGGGGTCATTTATAACACCGTTGTCGTGATGTTGTTTTGTAAAAACGTTACTGTTAGTTAAATAACAACGTTCAAGGACAGAAACACCATCAAACTGTTTAGCAGAAGATAACATTTTTATATGACTGTTTAAAGTTGTTAGCTGAAAAGGAAATAAATATTTGGAAGGTTCTTGAGCAGCAAGTTCAAAAAGGTTATATGAATTTCCGCTTGGATTAGAGGCTTTGCCTCCGAAGGGTGTAGCCCTGTCCATAACATTTTGCCATTCGTGAATTGGTTCTGGAATTATATTAAAATTAGGATTATATTCTTTAATAATATCTAAAAACGTACTTTTTCCTGATGCAATATTACCTTCAACTGATATAATTTTTCTCATTTATATAAAATACTTATAGAAAAAATCTTTAGTAATCTTTAATAATCTTTAATAATCTTTATTAACCTTTAATACAACTCTTCTTCTTTTTTACTTTTATATCCGTTAAGTTTAAATTCCTTCATATGCATTTCAAGAGGTGTTGAATAATTTTTTTCTTTCTGCATTTCTAATAGTATTGTAAAAATATCCTGAATAACTTTATTTGGATCTTCTTTATTTACTTTTCCAATCCGAGCTTTTGTTATAAGTTGTTTTATTTTGTGATGATGTGTTTTTAAAATAAATTTCTTGTCGTCAAGTTTTAGTTATTAGTAAATATGGTAATTATGTTGGAACAGCGCCAGCAACTGCTACAAATATAGGAATAGCTGGAACAAGTGCTAATGCAGCTGAGCAACCAAAAATACTGCTGTAATATATAACCCAGTACTTACTCTCCACAAAATTTATAACTTTTTCTGTAAGCAGCAGCTAGTTTAGTTAAGTGAATAATTAAATGATCTATTGTTTCTATTCCATTATTATTAGAAATTAGATTTTTATTACTCATTTATATAATTAATATTAATATTTTTCAACTTAAATTTCTTCCAATTCACTAAACGGAACCCAACTATTAAATTTTTCATTGTAACCTTTCCATTTTACTAAAGCTTGTTTTTTCTTATTGTCTCGTCTGATAACTCTTTCTATTCTAAAAACTTCTTGTGTAGTAGGTAAAAGTTCTTGTTCATAAAATGAACCTTGAATTATTTCATCATTTAAATCTTTAATAGTGTATGTTCTGGGATTTGTATTATTAATTCCATAAATTATAAATATTTCCTCTGTCCAGTTTGGTGTATATCCTTTTTCAAAATGTCTTTTAAGTTACTTAAGAGAACTCGATCACCAATTTTAAATTTTGCTTTACTCTTTGGTGTCTTTAAAATTACCATATAAATTAAAGTAAACAGTACCTTTATTTAAGTTTTTACTAGCTTCGGTTGGTGTCATTTTTATACTAGTGTTTTGTTTTGTTATATTTATCAACCATATCCTGCAAATTATCTAAATAAGTATAAGTATTATTTGCTGTAAAATATTTCCACATTATTCTTTTTAAACTTCTATTAAATCTTTCAATAACTACAGCCTTTCCTTCATTAAATGTATGATACATATCAATCTTATATTTATTTAAAAATGATTCAAACTTTTTACTATAAAATTCTTTTCCTTCATCTACCCATAAATTTTGTGGAATCCTTGCAGTCTTCGGGGACTTTCGTCCCTGAATTCTATCTTCAGAAATTATTTTTTCAAATGCTTCAGTAACAGATTCTCCAGTTTTATTCTTTAATGGAATAACCCAAGCATATTTACTGAATATATCAATAACGGTTAACAAATACTTTACTCCTTTATTATATTTTGAAAAAGCTTGCATGTCAACTAAATCAGCTGACCAAGTATCATCAATGTCATTAACTATCACTCTTCGTTTCCTAAATTTTCTTTTAATTGGTTTGTGTAATTCTTCTGCTAATTCATCGCTCCATGTGATTCCGGGGGTATACTCTACCCCCTTTTCCCGTTTTTTGACTTTTGTCCCAGCCCAAGTTTGTATTTCGTTTTAATTATAGGTTTCACAACTAAATGTTTTGCAATCTTTTCCCAAATGTTTTTGATTTTAGTGTTATTTAAGTCGGAAAGCATTTGCTTATCGCATTTTTGTTTACTTACTTCTGAAGAACTATAACAGATATCATGATCCCTACATATTGCATCTAGTTCATTTATGGGTTGTCCATTATCTAAAGCGTTTCCAGGCCCACAATAACGAAAACCCGGAAGTGTTAACCCCTTTTTAGGTAATGAAGGTAACATTGCTTTGTGAATATCAATTGCACCTCCAGAACGTTTAACAAATTGTGTTTTTATATTACCACAGGATGCACACTGAGCTCTTAACATAAGTCTACCATTTTTTGTTGTAACATATTGAGGGTATATACTATCAGTAAATTTCCTTTCTTTTACACAATATATTTGTTTTTGATTCATTTATATTATATGTATTTAAAATTATTAAAAAAGCATTTTTACTAAAAAATGGGTTCCGGTAGGACTCGAACCTACACCCTCCTAAAATTGTGATTAACACAGAATAATGATAATACTTAAATGCTCTAATACCTTAACGCGGTTATGTTGTATAACATTAAAGAACTATGTTCGTAAATGTTGTATAAACAACTGAAATCACTCAACCGTTTGAGTATGGCATAGGCATACGCATGGTTGAACAATATTTATTAAAAAAAGTGCAAAAGCCGTGTTGTGTACATTTATTTTAACCCCGACGCCAGGTAGAATTTATTACGTGCACACCCGACGCCGGGGTGAACCATTAGTCTTTCCTAAGAGACCTCATATGTAGGCTCACCATACAGCTGGTATTTCCTAAATCATCAAACCTGCCCGGTTTTGCAGCCAGAATCACCTTCAACCCCATTGTTCGTTGCCTCTCGAAACCTTCGAAATTAGAGACAAGAACGAAGTAAGGCAATTCAGTGCTATTACAACATTGACGGAAGAATTCTTTATGTGCACAACCAGTCAATGTCATAACAGCAGGCTGTAACCGTTAACAGACAAGACGACCCAGTACACAAACCATACTGCAAGCTACCTTTAAACAGACAAGGAAACGTCAGATAAACTTCCGGAACTAAGCGTAACCACAACTCGACTCAATGATATAAAAGTTGAAACCGTTCTTATATAACGTATATTCTTTATTATAATAATGTTATGGTTTTGAAATTATCATAATTTTATTTTTCATGTGTTATAATTTATTTAATTATTTTTGTTTTTAAATAATAACAACTCCTAAAGTAATTTTATTCTTCCAATATTAATTAAAATAATTTGTATGAATTTCAGTTATCAAAGAGAGATATTACTTGTTTTTTTAATTTCAATTATTAAAGGGAGATAGATTTGTAAATAACCTGACCTTGTTATATTTGTTATATTTAGCATTTGGTTTTCCCGGTCTGTGTTATTTTTAGTTTGAAATTTTCTTGTTTCATGGATAATTATTAATGTATTTATTGGTACTGTGTACATTTTGTGTCGTTTCTAATGTCTTTAACAGTTGTTTTATCTATGTAGAAGGATTACAAAACAAGGAAGTAGAAGGGTGATTTAAACAGAAAATAAATGTGGTCTAAATTCAACACATTATATTTTACTTCCTGTATGCTATATTAGGCCAAACTTATTCTACATTTTGTCTCTCGGTGTAGTGTTTAAAGTTTTTAAGTGGAAACTATTTTTGAATAAAAATGTATGTTTTCTTCATTTTAAATCATCTTTAGTTAAATCAGAGGTTTTCATTCGGTTTAACTAAAGATTTAAAAGATTTTCAGGGTACCAAGTTAGTATTTTAAGTTTAGGGTAAGGTTAAAGTCCACTTATAAAATAGGGATAAGAGGTCAAGTGGGGTCAAAACGCCAAAATCGGTATTTCTTATACTACTCCCATGTATTTAAAATAATAAGAGACCAAAATGGAAAAGCAACAATCAAATACAAGAAATGGACAACTGACAAAGTAAGTACATTTATCACCCTTGACGTAACGGTAGTGTAATAAAGCCATTTAATAAAATGATAATACACTAGTGTAATAAAACTTTGACGTTGTTTAGATTGACGTTGGTCAAATTGACTTGTGCTTCTGAGGGATCTACTTTTCAGATTTTATTGCTTATAGTAAAAGGTCGACATTTTTAAGTTTCAACATGAAAAGCAAAACTGTGATAAAAATAATATTACATTTGTGACTTTCCAAATTGAATTTATTAAACTCGTTGAATAAAATTGACAAAATGCTTGGCAGAGCCTCGAATTACATTACTTTATTCAACTTTTTAATAAATTCAGTATGAAAAGACACTCATGAAATATCCTCTCTGCAGGGTTCCCACACGTTTTCGTCAATGAAATTTAAGGACTTTTCCAGGACTTGGTTGCAATTTTCAAGGACCTCTGTACAACATATCGGGTTGTACGTTCCGGTCAATTTTTCTAGATTCGGTGTAAAAATATAACAAAAGAGGGCCATGATGGCCCGATATTGCTTTAAAATTTCTACTTAATAAATGCAGGCTCTGCAATTTTTTTTTCCATTTTGTTTCCTTACTGTCCTCAAGCTTTTGTTTCTCAAGGAAACCTATAAATCATTTACTTGTCTAGCATGTTGTTGAAGAATTAATCAATCCCTTCATATAAACTACACCTCTGATGCCACCTATATTTTTTGTAGCAATTAAATCATTTTCAGTCAAGTTGATGTTTGATCACTGAATTCAAGCGTGTCACTAAACACGATTTTCACAAGGCTTGTTCTCGAAAAATAATTTGAATTTCACAGGGATTCTTAAGAATAGACACAAAAATGACCGATAGCCTAAAATTACTGTTAAAAATTCAAGCACAGCTGCCTATATAGGCTCATCAACCACAAAAACATTTGTATTTTCGAAAAAAGAAATTGAAATGACATCCATGTCCGCCATTTTCCCGTACTTTTACTGTTCTTTTGCGAAATTCTCGGTATTTTTACGGCCGGGAGTCAATTTTTAGAATTCACAGACTTTTCCCGGACAGCGTGGGAACCCTGTCTATGTATCCCAGCAAAAAGACTCTGGCGGTTATACATCGTTAATAATTCACTCAGGTTGTGCCATCGGGAAATTATTACGCCCGGTGTATAGCCGCCCATGGTGTATAGTGATAAAGCATCATTTTGCTTTAAATTATTTCTTAATTGAACTTTCTTACTCATTACTTTTCTTACTTGAAATATAATTACGACACTTGTCATTTTGCAACTATGAACAGCTTCATCCAATAAAACTTTTAGAGCGCAGCAATTTAGCAGTAGGTAGGAAGACAGGAGACAAACATATCTTTAATTTTGGCCTAAAATAAAATCCTCTTACCCACTAATGACTGCCAGCATACTGCATGAATAGGTGGTGGAGGACAAATGATTTCAGACACAATGTGTTTAACAAATCGTCATAGAGAACAAACGCCTCGGCAAGGGCTCGAATTCATTATCCTGAGAAGACAAATAGTTCTTGCATATCTAGCGGGGAAAGTATACATTTATCCGAGCACGCGACGTGGACAGATAGATATTCCTGTCTTTCCCTAGGGAAAACTTTGTCTAAAAATAGCGTGCACTAAGGTGACATCACATAGTACTAATACCATTGTGATTGTGACGTCACAAACTTTATAAATAATGTCAAGAAATAAACCTATCTGTCTCCACAATCTATTTAGAACATGATAGGCAATGGAAAAATAATCTATCATGTCTGCCTGTGTAATTGAGCTGTTTCCCATACATTCAGGACACCATGGATAAAAAAAACTCCGCGAACCCTCAGTTTTCAAATCTGCAATGTCCCTCGGGTAGGGAAAGCATATAAGATCCTTTTAATCTATTGTCTTCCTATTGAACTAAGCAGGCAAACAAGTGCATATTGGAAAACAGATATATAGAGATGACACAAGAACAAAACGTAAATGAACAAAACTTAAATAACAATTATTAATTGCAAGGTGTAATTCTATTTTTTACCAACCAAAAAAGATATGGCAAAACTGTACAGGAAGCGAAGACTACCTCATAGATGATCCAAAATCAAAAAGCCCAGTGAGTACCTTGCAACCAAACACAGAAAGAATGGACATAGACAGAATTAAAAAGGACACAGAGGCAGAGGTAAATACGTATTGGTTTAACCATCAATTTAAAAATAATAGATTAGTCCACGGCCATTCGTAATCCCGCTCGAAAGTAGTTGAGAAATATAGCCACATATACCAAATTATTCCTTGGTCCAAGACAAAAATAATATATATGTATCTCTTTTGGGGACCGCGACTGGATCCGGAAATGACGTCATCAATATGGCGACCGTTTACGAAAATAATACTGCTGAATAATGATTGAATAATTATAGTAAAATTGCTTATAATATCGGATATGACGTTATTAAACAAGACAATTGGACATATCAAATATATTATATTTGCACTTTCTCAGTAGAAAGTATATTTAAGTTATTTTAATTGTTTTTTTGTACCCCACCCACCTTATTTACAATGCATTTTTACATGTCGATTCTACCACTTGAAATAAAATATTTTCGACTAATCTTATGGCGTTGAATCTGAATTAAGCTTATTTCCAAACGTTACAAGAAATATAACATACAATAAGGGAAAATACGTTATTAATATCTGGTTTTAATCAGTACCTAGAAGGAAAGGATTTTGTCGAAAATGCAATACAAATCAATGTCGGCACAAGTAATTGTCTATGCTGTTATTATTAGAACATGTGCATATTACATGCATTGTTTGCAATTTTATTTAAGCAAGATTTAAGTACAATATCAAGACAACATTGCCGGTGGAAATTAAACAGATATTTTCTTAAAGTTAGATTCATAATAGTCGAACCAATTACTGAAAATTACTGGTTAATCATACGCATTCTAACTTGACATCAACACTGAAAGCGTTTTATTTAATACGTCTTCAGCTCCGCGATAACAAAAGTATCTATAAAAAATATTATCTATTCATTTAAACGTTTATTATGGGCTTTCCATAATTATGTTCAGCTATAATTGCAGGAGGGGCATCAGGGGCAGGGGGTAATCATTTCATTTTCTTTCTTTCATCATTCTCTCTCTGAAACTGAAAATATTTCTGAACAGATCCGATTTGTGATAAATTCTGATTCATGTTAATGCAACGCATATTTGAACCGTAAAACTCTGCAGCAATGCATGTATAGGTTAAAACATGATAAATACCTGAATGAAGTAAAGCCAATAGACAGAAAGCTTAAAACGTAAAATAAAGGAACGTAGTGCGGCAAAGCCTTGGAACGGTCAGTTGCAAAACAATGCTGGTGTGCTTAAACAGTAGTTTGGCAATAATGCTCACACTCTATATCTCCACCATATTCGAATGTTATAGAACATTATACGTAAGCTTAATCCCAAGACTGCTGAATGTCTTATTCACGCAAGGGAAACTAAGGACACGCTATTAATTGAAACACAAAAATGATCGAGTAAATATCTACATTAAATATGTAAATAGCCTCTGGTCCTTTAGTATTATGAAGTTCGTTAAATATCATTATAATATAATTCAGCTTAAGCTGGCGCTAATGGTCATGAGATTTTTTTCACCTTTCTAAACCTCTCAAGAACAAATTTAGTCAAACCATGTCTTCTATTATCTTGATTATTTGCGTTCTATACTTTCAAGGGATATTCTTAAAGCTTTTAACAAATTATTTGCGCATGTTCTCTATGCCGTTACAGAAAGAGAATACCAGCAGAACATTATTAAGGATCCGACAAATCAGGAAAGTAGAAATATATCAAAGCAGCTCAGTCCCAATGGTCTTTAAGAAGCACCAGTCATGGCATGGTCCACCTTTTTCGTTGGTCACGATCAAAGAGGAATGTGTAGCATCCAGCTGACAAAAGAATGAACACCGAATATGCAACATATCTCCAAATAAGAGGATCAGAACCGCATATGATAAAACATTTCATCATTTGTAAAAATTTTCATTGAAATTGATAAATAACTATTGTTTTGATGCACTTATTAATAAAAGTGTTTTTAAATTGCTATTAAACTTTAAAAAATAATAATAACCCACACAAGTCTGAATTACAATCGTAAAATTTAGTAGAATATTCTTGCACTTGATAGTAGCAGTATATCTGCAAAAGGACATACTGATAACGTTCACTGAATTCTAGAAAGTCGCTCTTGCACATATATGAAGATTATATAAAAGTTAAGGAAAGTGTACTTATTTAACGTCGCATATAACCAACAAACAACATGACCTATAGCTGATTGTGACAAACTACGTATCTAGTAACAGATAGTTACCTAAGCTGATATATTGCAGAAGGTTGTATGGGGAACATCCCCATCTGAATAGAGAAAACTCCAGTAAATAAACTTGAAAGTGTAAATCAATTTAAGATATGGAGATATATCAATCCCAAGCGATACAGTATTGTAGTCTTTGCATTGTTAGTTTCATTTAATAACTACACCTCCCTGACATAAAAAATGTCAACTATTCGAGCAACAACTGATTGTTTGTATTTGAAAACTTCATCAAGAAGGCGTAAATTGTTTTTCATATAGTAGCCACACATAACTGTGTTTAACGTTTCCTAAATCATACGACAAGCTAGGCAGATGTAGTTCTTTTGGATTACTTATTATCTCTCGAAAATGCATTTCCTTACCGGACATCGTTTAATAAGGAGATGCTTTGAAAAACTGCCTCATAGGTTCACATGGAAATTACTTTTAGCAATGTCACGGGCAGGAAAGGGCTTAACTTCAATTAAATACACAAGAAAGGGCGTTTAATTAAAGCAGTTCCTTTGTAATTCATTGGATTATTTGGTAAATAGGTATAAAGAGTTAAGGAATCATATGAAACAACGGAACAGCACACCCTGTAATTGCTGGATTTTAATTTTTCTGGGAATGTTTTTTGTTTTTTTCAGAATCTGCATATACTTTGTCGCAATATGTATTATTTTCGCATGAAGTAAATAGCAGTTTGACATGAAGTTATACGATTTAATAAATAAAATGTGGTACATGTATTAGAGGTTATATTATCTATGAAACGAACATAATCTAATTGTATATGCAATTAAGGAATCCAAAATAGTATTGCTGATCATATATGCGAGCTATGCTTGAAAATACAAATGAAGGGATGTGATTAGTGACCAAATCTTGTTCATTGAAAGGACTAAATGTGTAGTTTTTAGTATTATAAATTTTCCTCTGTAAAACGTAAGTATACTGTAGCGCTAAACGACGATGACATCATAGACCACTAGTATGCTTGACAAAAACATTCTTAGAGAAATCTTCTGATGATTCCTTTCGTAGATGTCTTTAACTTAGTTTTAATTGATTGGATTTATCAATTTCAATAGGAGAATCTGCATTACAAAATAGTTTACAACAAGCTGTAAATGCATTAGAAAAAGCATTCTTAGAATTGTAACAGATATTTTTCTATTGATTTTGAGTTCTGACCACAGTGTCGAGGCATTAAGCTGATCTGACACACTCATACAGATAACAAGGGTATATAGATACATATAATTATGCTAATCGACTATTGTAGTGATAGATTATCAGACTATTTCTATTTTAAATCGAACAAACTGTGCCATTAAATAGACATTTGCTCACTTAATATCGTTATTCAGTCGTTTTCGTCATTTTTGATATATATGGATATTTTTTTTTTATTTTAAGCGTAATGAATTCCGTCCTTTTCTATAAAAGTGTTTTATCTGCTAGAATAAGCATTACCTTCACTAAATATATCAAATTTGTAATCATAACGTAGTTTTCAAAGACGTTGTCACCTGTATTTATTCAGCAGCCTACGATTTTTTATTTTCTCTTAAGGCGCCATATTTATGACGTCATAACTTTTCCAGTCGCGTGTCTGGAAAGAGATACATGGGAAATTACAATAACTCACTTCAATCTACAATGTGGTATAGGTCTCTATATTTCTCAATATTTTTCTCACGGCGGCCCATATTCCAACAATTTGACATGCACTAATCCTTTGATAGTGTTCTAGAGATCAAGATAATTGTTCATGCAATTAGTTTCTCACTTCTTGATTTTTCCGCAATTACTTTTCTCACTACCAAACTTTAATTTCAATTATTATTATTATTTTCTTTTTTGAAATTTTCAATTACTTTCTCCTTGCAAACAGTTTAACCTTTCAGTTTTTTGTTATTTAATACAGCTTGTTTTACCAATAGGCCGGTTTTCCATGACTGATGAAATTTTCTGTTGCAATATTTTAGTCCACTATGTTTTACTGGCTCTTTCGGACCAGAATCAAGGAAATTAATTTTTTTAGATCTTCGATACAATTTCTTCTGTGATTTCTTCATTTGCTTATTTTTTCCTTCTCATCAAAAAATTAATCATAAAAGGAAATGCGCTGTCAGTTTTTATTTTTGCTCATGCTCGCTTTCTAACTTGCATTAGCGATGTAATCATAATTCAAAACCCTGACGAAATATTTCAGTGTACACATAACGATCGGAAGATGGTTTCTTGGCATTTTTGGCAATTTCAAGGTGTTTTAAAACAACAGAATGATATAAAAAATCAAAACGTTTTTAACAACATGTCTTGAATTTAATTTGTTATTCATGAAAATAATTCCGTTATAACTTAAAAGGATGCTTATGGGTGGTTTTCAAAATAATGAAGCAAAAGTGTGAAATAGGGGTTAAAAATTTAAACTCATTTTATATGGTGGTCACCTATTTTTTATGATAGCAAATACTTCAAAGTTGAAGGAAATAACTTTAGGAAAGTGTTGAGAAATGCCAGTTCAGTGAATTTCCAGTAAGATGGATGAAAAATGTTGCATGGTTTTATGACAAGGAAATATGTATAACAGTATCTTTTTCAACATAAATGATATGTAATGGGTGTATGTGTATGGTTTGAAACTTATTTAATCATGTTTGTGTACATTGGTTATAAAACTGACCTGAATTAAAAGTAAGGTGATAGAGAGAAAAAAATCTTCATTATTTTGAAAACCACCCTTATCTGGAACCCCGGTGTCAAAAAACACACTGAAATTCACAGGGCAGTCGGTCCGTCAGTTGTGAGTTTTTTCTACAGGACTGGAATATTTTTAATACACTGGATAATCTGATCTTATAAAAGATTAGTATAGCCTATTTAGATAGAGAATATTAGGTTACTGTCTGATAAATTTAAATTCATTAAGTGACTCTGAGAAAATATCAAAGTCGAGGCTCTGTCGAGACTTTTATATTTTTGTAGACAAACTTATTAAATTTAAATTTATAAGACAGTAACCTAATGTTCTATTTATCCTACCTTCTAATCTAAAATCATTCTTTTATTTAAGTCCAAATTTACCTCCAACTAGATCCGAGTCTGTCTTAAAGGCTTTTCTTCAGGAAATTGGGAAGAGGCCTTGGCCTTTCAAATTGGGAAATTTATGGGCGATTTATTTTGGGAAAAATTATCAACCGGAAGTAAACATTGAAAGACGAAGCAAATCCATCTCCCCTGAAACTTGGACTAGATAAAGCAAAATTTATCTGACCCCTTCATTTTCGCCTTTATTTTGCATGAAGGTAGGATAAAAAGAATTACATTAATTAAATCCCTTAATTGTTTCCCTATATATTTAGATGAAACAGTTTTCAGGCATTATGTTTTTATGCTGTAAAAACTCTCACCGTAGGTACTTGGATTCAGTGTTGTTATATACCGAACACAACAAATGAAACTATCCAGATGCAGAACTAAAGTATTATGACATTGTGCCACTACTATAGAAATGCCAATCTTACTCTGTTCATCATCTCACATGATCCCTGAAAATATAATATATCAATATCCAGATTCATAAAATAAATAGCTTAACAACTGTTGTCAAATTTCACAGGTTCTACAGAAACAATGATATATTGTCATGGTGGGACAACTACCTGGAGGATATAACACGAGATGGTAATTATGGAATATAAGAATTGTCAGCAAATAATACAGTGTCTTTCTTTAAACATTTAGCAAATTTGCCCTCATTTTATTGGTTATGGCTCAATTTTCTACTTCTATATATTTAGATGAAACAGTTTTCAGGTATTATGTTTTTATGCTGTAAAAACTCTCACCGTAGGTACTTGGATTCAGTGTTGTTATATACCGAACACAACAAATGAAACTATCCAGATGCAGAACTAAGGTATCATGACATTGTGCCACTACTATGGAAATGCCAATCTTACTCTGTTCATCATCTCACATGATCCCTGAAAATATAATATATTAATATCCAGATTCATAAAATAAATAGCTTAACAACTGTTGTCAAACTTCACAGGTTCTACAGAAACAATGATATATTGTCATGGTGGGACAACTACCTGGAGGATATAACACGAGATGGTAATTATGGAATCTAAGAATTGTCAGCAAATAATATAGTGTCTTTCTTTAAACATTTAGCAAATTTGCCCTCATTTTATTGGTTATGGCTCAATTTTCTACTCCTAAAGTGTACCTGCACTTTTGCCCAAGAACTTAAAAACAAAACACTGAGTGGTCACAAAAACTCAACATGAGCAAAGCTGCAAAGTAGAATCTTAAATGCTTTGACAGGAAAAGCTAACACCTGATATAAAAAAAAATTACATTTACATCTTTAAATATTGAATTTATTACTCTTTGCATAAAATTGATAAAAGGCCGTGTTTCAACAGAATCGAGTACAACAGAAAACAAAAACAAGAGGGCCACGATGGCCCTATACATCGCTCACCAGCTGATCTGGTCTACTGACCTTGTTTTGGACCCTACATGGTCAAGGGTTGAACTTGACCCAAAGATTATCATGACAAACATTCTGACTACATTTCGTAAAGATCTGGTTACAACTGTGGCCTCTAGTGTTAACAAGCTTTTCCATTCAATTACACTGGTGACCTAGTTTTTGACCCCACAGGATCCAGATTCGAACTTGACCTATGGATTTAGCCTTGGAAGCCACTGATAACATCTGTGCTTTGTCAGAAGAAATCATACTTAATATTTATGCCTAAAGATCCCACTTAATTTACGCTATTGAGTGTTAATTGGCATTCGAGTTTCAACGCCTGGGGAAATCTGAAGGAGTTTCCATGTCACTAATGATCATAGATTTAGTATAATTAGCCTAATTATGTTGTGATCTGACATATTTGCGTTTTGCTTGAAACGAAAAGGAGAAGGGCTGTCATTGATTGGGTCTAAGCATATCGATGATACCGATATATCAGAAGACAAATATTGACGATACATCGATCAGGGCACTCGTTTGGCCATTTTTGGGGCCAGATATGGGTTTTTTCTTCCCCCTTTCTCAAAAGAAAATTCCCCTGATGATAGGTTGTTTGACACAAATAGATATTAACTCTTTCTTTTAATATCATATAGTGCCTCTAAGGAAGATTACTGTTGCAATATAGTCACATCAGTTAGAAATGATTGAAAGCAGTATTAATAAGTGCGAAAAGTAGTTACATAAAATACTTCCTCTTTCCATCTT
The DNA here is from genome assembly GCF_021730395.1 of Mercenaria mercenaria. NCBI lineage: Eukaryota > Metazoa > Mollusca > Bivalvia > Venerida > Veneridae > Mercenaria > Mercenaria mercenaria. Next base: position 38,028 of record NW_026461375.1, on the reverse strand, counting down.
GAAATGTCGAAAAATTCCCCTTCCTGAAGCTGTGTGAAGTTGGCTAAACAGACGACATATGACATTCGAAAATTTTGAATGTTGTTCATTACGCGACATACGACATACGACATTCGAAAAATTTGAGTCGTTCAGTGCGCGACATACGACATACGACATTCGAAAATTGTGAATGTCGTCCATTGCGCGACATACGACATACGACATTCGAAAATTGACTAAAAAATTTGAATGTCGTTCATAGCGATACATACGACATACGACATTCGAAAATTGACAAAAAAATTTTAACGTCGTTCATTGCGCGACATACGACATTCGAAATTTCAAGAAAAAATTGAATGTCGTTCACTGCGCGACATACGACATTCGAACTTTTGCCAAAAAATTTAAATGTCGTTCAGTGCGCGACATATGACATACGACATTCGAATTTTTGCCAAAAAATTTGAATGTCGTTCAGTGTGCGACATACGACATTCGAACTTTGAAGAACAAACTGAATGTCGTTCATTGCGCGACATACAACATACGACATTCGAACTTTGAAGAAAAAATTGAATCTCGTCCAATGCGCGACATACGACATACGACATTCAAAAATTTTGAATCTCGTCCATTCGTGACATAGGACATAATCGAAAATTGACAAAAATATATGAATGTCATTCATTGCGCGACATACGACATTCGAATTTGAAGAAAAAATTGAATGTCTTTCACTGCGCGACATACGACATTCGAAAATTTTGAATGTCATCCGTTGCGCGACATACGACATACGACATTCAAAAATTGACCAAAAAATTTGAATGTCGTTCATTGCGCGACATACGACATTCGAACTTTGAAGAAAATATTGAATGTCGTCCATTGCGCGACATACGACATACGACATTCGAAAATTTTGAATGTCGTCCATTGCGCAACATACGACATTCGAAAATTGACAAAAAAATTTGAATGTCGTTCATTGCGCGACATACGACATACGACATTCGAACTTTGAAGAAAATATTGAATGTCGTACATTGCGCGACATACGATATACGACATTCGAAATTTGAAGAAAAAATTGAATGTCTTTCACTGCGCGACATACGACATTCGAACTTTTGCCAAAAAAGTTGAATGTCGTTCAGTGCGCGACATACGACATTCGAACTTTGAAGAAAAAATTGAATGTCGTCCAGTGCTCGACATACGACAGACGACATTCGAACTTTGGCCAAAAACTTTGAATGTCGTTCAGTGCGTGACATACGACATACAACATTCAAACTTTGAAGAAAAATATTTGAATGTCGTTCACTGCGCGACATACGACATACGACATTCGAACTTTGAAGAAAAAAGTGAATGTCGTTCACTGCACGACATACGACATTCGAAAATTTTGAATGTCGCCCAGTGCACGACATACGACATTCGAACTTTGGCCACAAAATTTGAATGTCGTTCATTGCGCGAAATACGACATACAACATTCGAACTTTGAACCTGTACCCAAAAGCTGTCTAGAGCCCTGTCGATATATCTATTATTTAGTTAAATTAACAGCCTATTTGTTCATATGCATACTATATACCTTCCTGTAAATGCTAATTAGCTAACCTGAGCAATGCTCAGGTGAGTTTTTCTGATCGCTCGATGTCCGGCGTCCGTCGTCTGTCTGTCTGTCTGTCTGTCCTCTGTCAACATATAGCTTGTGTATGCGATAGAGGCTGTATTTTTCAACTGATCTTCATGAAACTTGGTCAGAATGATTACCTTGAAGAAATCTAGGCCGAGTTTGAAAATGGGTCAACTGGGGTCAAAAACTAGGTCACTAGGTCAAATCAAAGAAAAACCTTGTGTATGCGATAGAGGCTGTATTTTTCAATTGATCTTCATGAATATTGGTCAAAACGATTAACTTGATGAAATCTAGGCCGAGTTTGAAAAGGGGTCATCTGGGGTCAAAAACTAGGTCTCTAGGTCAAATCAAGAAAAAAACCTTGTGTATGCGATAGAGGCTGTATTTTTCAACTGATCTTCATGAATATTGGTCAGAATAATTACCTTGATGAAATCTAGCTAAAATCTGGAAAGTAGATCCCTGGAAGCACCGAAAACAAGGCAAATAGTGAAAATTGCAGACTCGGTTTGATTGAGTCTGTTCATGGGCAGTAATGGAAAAAGCAACACTGCCCACGCCCCCTAGCACCGGCTTAAGCAGTATTCAATCTTCAAATCTACATGAGTTGAAATCAATGATCCCGAAGGACCAGAAAATATATCAACACTGAGATGAAGTCGGGGCGACTTTATACGACCGACACAAAGCACTTAACACCCGCTGTTGTGAAGTAAATAAAATCTGGCCGAGTTCGAAAAGGGGTCAGCTGGGGTCAAAAACTAGGTCACTAGGTCAAATCAAAGAAAAACCTTGTGTATGCGATAGAGGCTGCATTTTTCAATTGATCTTCATGAATATGGGTCAGAATGATTACCTTGATGAAATCTAGGCCGAGTTTGAAAATGGGTCATCCGGGGTCAAAAACTAGGTCACTAGGTCAAATCAAAGAAAAACCTTGTGTATGCGATAGAGGCTGTATTTTTCAACTGATCTTCATGAATATTGGTCAGAATAATTACCTTGATGAAATCTAGATAAAATCTGGAAAGTAGATCCCTGGAAGCACCGAAAACAAGGCAAATAGTGAAAATTGCAGACTCGGTTTGATTGAGTCTGTTCATGGGCAGTAATGGAAAAAGCAACACTGCCCACGCCCCCTAGCAACGGCTTAAGCAGTATTCAATCTTCAAATCTACATGAGTTGAAATCAATGATCCCGAAGGACCAGAAAATATATCAACACTGAGATGAAGTCGGGGCGACTTTATACGGCCGACACAAAGCACTTAACACCCGCTGTTGTGAAGTAAATAAAATCTGGCCGAGTTCGAAAAGGGGTCAGCTGGGGTCAAAAACTAGGTCACTAGGTCAAATCAAAGAAAAATCTTGTGTATGCGATACAGGCTGTATTTTTCAATTGATCTTCATGAATATGGGTCAGAATGATAACTTGATGAAATCTAGGCCGAGTTTGAAAATGGGTCATCCGGGGTCAGAAACTAGGTCACTAGGTCAAATCAAAGAAAAACCTTGTGTATGCGATTGAGGCTGTATTTTTCAACTGATCTTCATGAATATTGGTCAAAATGATTATCTTGATGAAATCTAGGATGAGATCGAAAAGGAGTCAGCTGGGGTCAAAAACTAGGTCACTAGGTCAAATCAAGGAAACACCTTGTGTATGCGATAGAGGCTGTATTTTTCAATTGATCTTCATGAATATTGGTCAGAAAGATAGGCTTGATGAAGTCTAGGCCGAGATGGAAAATGGGTCATCCGGGGTCAAAAACTATGTCACTAGGTCAAATCAAGGAAAAACCTTGTGTATACAATAGAGGCTGTATTTTTTGAACTGATTTTCATGAATATTGGTCAGAATGATTATTTTGATGAAATCTAGGCAGAGTTCGAAAATGGGTCATCTGGGGTCAAAAGCTAGGTCACTAGGTCAAATCAAGAAAAAACCTTGTGTATGCGATAGTGGCTGTATTTTTCAATTGATCTTCATGAATAATGGTCAGAATGATTACCTCGATAAAATTTAGGCCGAATTTGAAAATGGGTCATCTGGGGTCAAAACCTAGGTCACTAGGTCAAATCAAGAAAAAAAAACACTTGTGTATGCGATAGAGGGTGTATTTTTCAATTGATTTTCATGAATATTGGTCAGAATGATTATCTTAATGAAATCTAGGACGAGTTTGAAAATGGGTCATCCGGGGTCAAAAACTAGGTCAAATCAAGGAAAAACCTTGTGTATGCAATAAAAGGCTGTATTTTTCAATTGATCTTCATAGATACTGGTCAGAATTATTGCTTTGATGAAATCTAGGCCGAGATCGAAAATGGGTCATCTGGGGTCAAAAACTAGGTCACTAGGTCATATCTAAGAAAACACTTTTTTAAAATTGAGAGACCACATTTTTAGTCCAATCTTAATGAAAACTGATCAAAATATTTGTTTTCATGAAATCACTAGGTTAAACATGTGTGTTTCTCAGGTGAGCGACCTAGGGCCATCTTGGCCCTCTTGTTTTTGTTTTATTGCCTACTTTCCATATTACACTATGATTGTGTTGTATTTGTATTTATGAAATAAAAGAAATAAATAAAAATTAATAACATCTTTAACTTTTATTTTGCCTTCTCTTCTCATTTACATTTATCTAAATTTACAACTTTGGGAACTTAAATTGTCTATGAGGGTCCGAGTGTTTATCTGGATAGTTTTTCTTTCTGTAAAATATTGATTTTTGAAAATGGGAATAGATAATCGATCGACCAAAAAAATATCGTTGATACATCAATATCGTTTCTATCAATGACAGCCCTAAAAACGAGGCAACATTGCCGAAAATTCCATTATTCGGCAATTTTCAAACATCACTAGGTCTGCGTTAATATAGCATTTTTATAGCTATGTCACAATTTTAAGTTTATACCAGCATATTTTAAAGTTGTTACAACTTGCTGGAAAAGTTACAGGAAGTACAAACTGGTATTTGTCCACGGCCCGGAAATGATCGGAAACCTTTGGAAGTACACAATTCCTATCCGTGTTTCTCATGAGAATTCTGTTTCTATTTTTAGGCATGAATTATTGCTTTCTGAAGTTATCATTCTTTATTAAACACACTCTTATTTCGGGAGTAATATAGGTGGCGCTGTAGTCGAAAAACAGGTTTCCCAAAGCTGTCAATTTGCAGGTAGAAAAAAAGGTGGAAATTGTTGGCCTGGATTCCCAGGCTACTATAGATTATCAAATAGAGAAAAGTGGAAACTTCACAGGTAGCAAAGGTTTGACTGAGCCTGTTCATGGACAGTAGTGGAAATGCATGCCACCGTCCACACCCTCTAGCCCTGGGTTGAGCAGAACTCATTTACAAATGCTAAAAGTACAAAAAGCAATACAGAGACATCCGCAGATGTATTCAAACGGCGGTGAACATGGAACCTTCAATGATACACGTGTTGAGGCGTGTAATTCCATAAAGAGCGGCGTTTGGTCCACAGATAAAATAATGACAAACATTCTGACTAATTTGCATGAGTTTCAAACTTAAATTGTAGTCTCTAGAGTGTTTAAAAGATTTTCCTTTGATCTGGCCTAGTGACCTAGTTCTTGACCCCACATGACACAGATTCAAACTTAACCTAGAACTGACTAAGACAAATATTCTAACCCAGTTCCAAAACAAATGAGTCACACATGTGGCCACTAGTGTTCACAAGCTTTTCCATTGCTCAGACCTAGTTTTTGACCGGACATGACACAGATTCAAACTTTACTTAAAGATCATCAAGACTATTGTCAGGATACTGGTTATATGACCCAGGGAAGTGCCTACGCCTTTAGTATCCTGAACAATGAAATGGGTCCTATCCCTAAGGCGACTATGTCTTAGACTAGCTGACAAACGAAATAGATTGTCCTTTGTTAAAACGTATAGCTGGTGAGACCAAATATCTCATATATAGAATTTTCCTCTGGCTACCTTGCCTAAATGATTCGTGTACCAATGATTTATAAATGATTTCTATTATGAGCTAGACAATTTCAGGGATCAGGCTAATCACTAAATGTTTCAAACCAACAATTGTCAATCAGCTCAAACCCTTATATGCTGGAGACTCTATACTTGACTGGTCTTTTTGTTGAAGTTCCCGTCAGACAATGTCTTTGAATCAACAACATACGAGTCCTATCGCATAGATGATCGGCCTCTGTCTTCTCAACTCTATATGATTGCCCCGACTCTTGGATGTTCAGCGCCTATATGCTATCAACTAGCATTCAGCTACCATATAGGTAGATCCCCGATGCCTTGGCTGTACTTCGCCAATAATGCTGAACCGTCTATAAGCTGGAACTCTCCTACTATCGCAATAGATTACCAAACTCTGGGTCTCTGTCTCAGCTTCCCGATGCTAAGCCTATATATGCTATCGTCCTATAGCATTCAACTACCCTTAAGGTTAAACTCCTATGCGCTGGCCCTATAGCTCGAAACCTTATCGAAATTCTTCTACTCTTCTTTAGTCTACGAACTTCTATTTTTTTCCTTTTTAATAATTTATCCGCCCTGACAGCGTAGTTGCAATAACTTCCTTATCAAGGTACTGGGATAAATTATTAGTTGAATCCACGACGTGTCTTCTTCAACCCCTGGATACCGAATGAGCTCTCTGTCATCCATCTACCTATTTATACCCCAGCAGACGTGCTATTTTTAGAACTTGTTTCTGATTGGTCCAAATTTAAACATAGCGTTTTGCAACGAGTACATGCTCTATCAACTATCTGGTTCCCTTTAACTTTTGTATATGACAAAATGTGTGATGCTGGGATCCAGCCATCAACATTATGAACCTAAATCAGCCACAAATGACCCAAAGTCTATTATTAACAGCAATTCAACAATAATTAGAGCAAAGATAGCATGAAAAGGGAGTCGAGCACTATCTGTGCTTTTATGTTAGGTAATCAATACATCAATTATACAAATTATTCTGACAACAATCATTGACATTCAGACCCCATTTCATAAAGATTGGGTCAAAAATGTAGTCTCTAGAGTGTTCACAAGCTTTTCCTCTGATCTGACCTAGCTTTTGACCCCACATGACCCAGTTTCAAACTTGACCTAGAAATCATCAAGACTAACATTCTGAACAAGTTTCTTAATAAAGATTTGGTTAAAAAATATGGCCTCTACTACATGTTCAGTATCTTTTCATTTATCTGACCTGCTGACCTAGTTCTTGTCCCAACATGACCCATTTTCGAACTTGACCAAGAAAATGTTTTGACCAAATTTCATAAAGAATGGGTCACAAATGTAGCCTCTAGAGTATTAACAAGGCAAATGTTGATGGATGACTAACAATGACCGGTCTCAATAGCTTACCTTGAGCACTTTTATGCCCTGATGAGCAAAAACATACAACCAAAAATATTACCTACTTACCTGTTGAAGACTACTATATAGTCGAAACGTTGGTTTTTTAACAAAATTATTGAAACCTGACCCGTCTTGTCTGTGTGTTCCACTTACCTTATGCTTTGTATATATCTGTTTCAGAAGAATGCGACAGCAGTGAAAGGGCCATTCTAGAGGAGCTAGTGGCCAGCCACAACAGAGGCTCAACACAATCACAGCCAGAAAAAAAGATTTGGACATCCCCGAAATAAATGACCCGATTGCTCCGGTAACTAGAGTTTTCAATGCAAATGATGAATGTACCCCCCACCACACCCACAGTGCACTGACACAGTACAGGTCTATTTGACACACACAATATTACATACTTTATTAGGACTGCATGTTATGTATTTAGCAAATTACTGCGAAGAAAGATGGTATCTCGAACAAAAATTGTGAAGAGAATATGGTACCGGTCTAAACTGATAGATGAATGTGTATTGTTCTGCTTTCAATAGGTGTTCAGTTGCGTATTTCATGTACCTGGTCATATATAAAAAGACCTGACATAACGTACACTGGTTCGCGAGAAAAAGTCCTTCATGCAAAAAGTTTTCATTGGCCCCTGTGACCTAGACCTTTGACCTAGTGACCCGAAAGTCAGTAGGGGTGGTATACTCAATAAGTACTATCAGCATGAAAGTCTGAAGGTCCTGGGTGAAGTGGTTAGCGAGTTGAGTGCCTTCGTTCAAAAAGCTAAAATTGTGACGAACGAACAAACAAACAGTTGGTTGAAAAAATAATATGCCTCCCTTCGGGGTCTTAAAAAAATCACCTTCAACTTACATACAAAACTAACCAAACGAAACGCGGACGCACGGGCAAATGGATGTCATTTACCACGAAAAGTACACTACTGGTACAATCATGACCTATGTTCAAATACTCAGTCTCTGGCCAAGCTGGGTTTGATACAATATCTCTGGTTAATATGATCACTATGTCTATTCATTACCAAGTCTAGAAAGTGGTATATTTACAGATTATCCAATCTGTAAATTTACAGATCAAATGTTTGGAAATTGCTAAAATCTTACTTGGGACTCAAAATCGCAGCTTGAAATTAATTGATTTACTTATGGTACACATAAATAAAGGTCAAATGTAACTTTCACTCATTTCTGTTGACTTTGATTTTTTTGAAAATGCCAAAAATTCAAAGTCAATAAAAATGGCTGAAACACACAACTGATGTTAATGTGTGCATTCTGTAAATAAACAAATTAATTTCAAGCTGTGGTTTTGGAAATAAATGTAATTTTATCAATTTTCATACACACAATCTGTAAATTTACAGATCAAAAAATCTGTAAATTTATATATTATCTGTAAATATACCACTATCCTAGACCTGATTACTGTGCCTTGGAATTCAACCTTTGACGTTCTAGTGTAATACTCATGTGACCGCCAGGCTAGCTAAAACTATTTAGCATGCTGTTACTATACTTTATTCCTCTTGTACATTTCCTGCTTTTAAACTCCTATGCACTTACGCGCACCTGCATAAAATACTCGCAAGAATGTCATGCAGTATTTATAGATAGATGGGATCTCTGCTAATATTGACGCGACCATCAGAAAATAAAAATATCATCAGTTAAGTTATGTTAGTCAGAACTACCTCCGGGCCAAAAATTGTTTTGTGAACACTGGGCCTGGTTATTGTTCACAGTTAGAAGATGAAGTATCAACATAGATTCTTGTAAAGATTCTACTTCTTTGGAAAAATAATATATCATTACTGCGGCCCCGAAGTCAATAGATCTACTACTTACCTGCGAATCTCGTTTGCAAACACACGGCATGCACGCACTGTTCATCCTGCAATTAGAACAAGATTTCGGGGTTTACACTTTGCAGTAAATAATTACATCTTACGTCAGAGAATTATGAGGCGTAAAGTGGGGGAGTCAGTACTTTGGCAAGTGTGTTATGTTATACATACATGCTGACAGTGGTTATGTGGTAAATTATATATTGGCGTTTTTTGTATTTGGTTTCTTGCACGTTATTGATGCTGAAATATTTGACTTTACTGCAGTAAGGGGTAAAAAAAAAAAACATAAACGGTAACGGACTGAGAGTCATTCTATTGTGACTATGTACACATAAACCTCTCTACTTTAATATTTCATCTCTGGACAAACTGTATTCTTTTGCATTTCAAAATGGGAACTATACATGCATTGCTTCAACAGAAAAAAAAGAATTTTAAAGAATCTAGACACAATCATATGTCTTTCTAGTGTAATAACCATTTTAAACAATAAAAATCGAAGTTTTTTGAACAAAAAACTTTTTATGTGGTCCAAATTTGAAGCCTGTAACTTAAAAAATGTGAAAGTAAGTCAATAGGTCAATGTCAAGGTCAAAGTTTATTTCTGTACACAAACCTATGCATGTTGTCCAAATTTGAAGGCTGGAGATACAGAAAAGGATAAAGTAAATTTATTACTGTCTGTAATAACATTTTAACATAAAACTGATTGGTGCCCATCCCCCTGACCCCCTCCCTCACTACAGGGATTTGTTAATGTCAAAATTGGCAGTTCCATACTAGAATATTCAACATAATTTTTATTACACTGTTTGGGATGATGTATCTAAATCTGTATTATCAATTTCAGATAATCATTTGGAAACAATGTCCAGAAGTAACACAGGAAAAGAACTGCAAGAAGGTGACATGGTGTTGTTGGATAGCCTCAGATTCACTGAGCAGTGGCCGCAGGTAGCACAAGTGGTGCATCTAGAAGAAGACGCGGCAACTGTTCAGTGATTCTGGGGTAATAAGACAACACCATGGACCCCTGCTACAAAGAATAAGACAGGGCAGCGGGGCAGAAGAGAACCTTATTTACTTGTGTTCAAGAAAGAGTTAATATGGTACTATGATTTTAATCTCACCCCTTCTGGCATGTTACCAAAGAGTGTTCGGGATAAAGTCGACCACTATTTTGACTAATGGGATCATAAAATTAATTTTCATGTTCAATTGAATAGGATTTTCAATTTCTATTTTCACACTATGTACCCGGATAATCTTAACTCTGTTCAGCGACCCTAACTCAGTGGCATGTAAAGCCAGTACTGCTTTGTTTTCTGTGTAATTAGGATGTGTCTCCATTAATCAAGTGTATATTTCTTCAAAATGTATCATGTTAATATATGAACCCTTGTGCTTTCAGGTGGAATACTGACGAACAAGGCAAACTTTTCACTGAAAAATTTTACAAAAAATCTTAAAAAATACTTATATGCTTTTGATGCCTATACTAGTTTTATTGTTTGAAAGCAAAAAAAAAAATACTGTTTTATAAGCCCATTTACACTATGTTGTTAACCCACTACATGTTAAAACAATACATGTTCAAATGTACTGACAGTGAGAAAAGGGATAAACACCTAACTTCAAGTTGATAAAAATCAAACTCAGTTTACATGAGGAATGGATAAAAACCTAAATTACACGAATCAAGGGAATGATAAACACCTTATTGACTAGTATTCTATAGAAATGAAGTAGTTGACATGTACATGTACATGGCTTAATTACTGTAAACATTACTTCACTGTTTAAGCAGGGGCGGCGAAATCTGATTTTGACTTGCTTGTCCGTTTTTGTCATTTGCTATTTTTTACTTGTCCGTATGACAGTGATATAGTAAATTCTGGTCAAATTTCACTTGTCCATACAAAAAAGCTGTGGGACAACCTGGGCAATACGGACAATTGAATTTGCCGCCCCTGTTAAGCCGTTCTATTTTTAAAGTTTATAAGCGGTATTGTTTTCAAACTTTTGTCAATAATACAAGATGTTACATGTATGCCCCCTACATAGAGGATATTTGTTTGCTTTAGTGTAAGACCGACATATATTTCACCAAGTGAACACTTAATGCAAAATGTAAATTATGGTGTTCACGAGTGAAATACGTTTCGATCTTACACTAAAACAAACAAAATTTCTATTTATTTCATTGTTTTTTAATGGTTTTAACAAAATTATATTCAGTTTGTCCGCGCAACGTCATGTGAATTGCACCACGACGTCATAATGTCGTGACATAACGATATCTTTGTAAAAAAATTGTAAATAGTTCTATTATGTTTTCTGATTTCTTTTACATTTTATTATTATAATAGAATGTATATATTTATGATCCGGTTAGTATTTCTAATCTTTCCTAAAGTATATCTTGCAAAGAAATTTCTATCATTAATAATTCATATACATTCATATTAGAGTGTAGTTCCATACCAGTGAAAAATAAAAATGATATTTTCACTGTCTGAAACAGACTTGAGCGGTGCGCCCAAGGGTTGGGATTTCCGATTTACACAGAACACCAATGACGGATTTTATTCTCACTTACCACAACAGAAACAATAAAAACAAGCATAAAATATGAAACTATTTAAAACGCGGGAAATTGACGTCCGTAAGCAGAAATGACGTCGTGACATTTCAGTGACGCACAATAACAAAGTTCTGCTTTAGTTTTATCGTTTGTATCGTAACGGTACGTTCTTGTCAAAAAGTAATGAATTTTGAATCGAGAAATACACTATAAGGAACGGAGAGAAAAGATAATAGTACCTGATCTTTAATTATTTTACATAATATGTATATTCAGTGCATGAAGTAGTCCGTCACAGGAGTGTGGGATAACCCATGTGAGATAAGATTTTCCAGCATTTCTAAAAAGAGAGATTTTTCTGTCCGATAATTGAGAAAAACTCTGCCTGACCTTACATGAACAGCTGGAAGTCAGTGATGTAATCATGGGCTGGAATATCTAATCATTGACAAATCTTATATAATCTAAATGGCCAGTGTAAATGGATAGAGGATGAATAAGAAATGCTTGATCATTCATAATTCATCCGCATTGTTCATGAATGGGACTACTAGATAAACCCGCAACCAAAAATGGTAACACACTAGTGTAATAAAGCTTTGACGTCGACGTCATTTATACTGTAGGCGACGTTAAACAAATAGTTTATAAAAGACAGTCGATGTTTTGGTTTTTCGACAAGAAAGGCTAACATTTGATAAAAAGAATATTACATTTTGTGACTTTCTATATTGTATTAATAAACTCGCATTTTATTATTTTATTGAACTTATTTGATAAATTCAATATGAAAAGACACCCATAGAATATCCTATATTTATTTTTACTAAGCTTTTAAGAGTTAACTGTTCGTTATGGCTATTGCCTATTAAACTTTTTTTCCCTGTTTCTTGCATACCAGATGGGGATTTGCAGTATTTTTACTAGTGCTAGAAAAATCCTTATTGCATAGCAAACGGGAATTTCCAGAAATTTTATTGGTGCTTGAAAAATCCATATTACACCACAGGGTGTTTTAGACAACTTTAAAGCTTGAAATGACCTATCATAAACTATATATATAATCTAATACATTGACAATTTCTCTTTGTTCTTGAAAGTATATTTTCCAATTCAAAAAATGTTTCTTTTATCAAAACTTCTTAACGTGACGCTGCAAATGATAAAACAAAAACGGAACTGAAACTGTTACTTGTCTTTGAAACGTCATGACGTCTTTCCTGTTTACGAACGTTGCTTTCCAGCGCTTTGTTTAAATACGCTGCTATAAGAAATAGTTCTAAAAAGAAAAATTAATTCTTGTTATCGGTATGCAAGAAAAAGATTCTGTCACTGGTTATAGGTGCAGATGGGAATATCCAGCTCTCGGGTAACTGTTTAGTCATCTGGAGCTGCGCCCTCGTGAAATTATTACGCCCGACGTATAACCGCCCATCGTGTATAAATAGTGATAAAGCACTGTTTTGCTATAAATTATTTCTTAACTAGAAAATTCTTTTGTAAAAAAGCGCATGTCTCCCCCAATGCAAAGTCCTATAGGCAAGAAGTCAATAGGGGTCAGGAGCGAAAGTCAAAGAGACACTGATGGTTGGCTGCAATAGAGATCATCTACTTGGCATGTCGAGTCATCCCGCTTAATTTCAACACTCTTGGCCTAGTGGTTCTCAAGTCACTGTTCAGGCTCCTATGACCTTGACCTTTCATCAAGTGACCTCAAAATAAATAGGGGCCATCTACTCTGCATGTCCAATCATCCTATTAAGTTTCAACATTGTAGGTCAAGTTATTTCCAAAAAATGATTTTACATGAACAGGCCACTGTGACCTTGATCTTTAATAGACTGACCCCAAAATCAATAGGGGTCATCTACTCTGTATGTTCAATCATCCTATAAAGTATCAACATTCTGGGTCAAGTGGTTCTCAAGTTATTGATCGAAACTGGTTATCAATGTTCAGGCCCTTGTGACCTTGACCTTTAACGGAGTGATCCCAAAAACAATAGGAGTCATTTACTCTGCATGATCAATCATCCTATGAAGTTTCAACATTCTGGGTCGAGAGATTCTCAAGTTATTGACCGGAAATGGTTTTCAATGTTCTGGCCCCTGTGACCTTGACCTTAAACAGAGTGACCCTAAAATCGTTAGGGGTCATCTACTCTGCATGATCAATCATCCTATGAAGTTTCATCATTCTGGGTCAAGAGGTTCTCAAGTTACTGACCGGAAATGTTTTTCAATTTTCGGGCCCCTGTGACCTTGACCCTTAATGAAGTGACCCCAAAATCGATAGGGGTCATCTACTTTGCATGTACAATCATCCTATGAAGTTTCAACATTCTGGGTCAAGTGGTTCTCTAGTTATTCATCGGAAATGGTTTTCAATATTCACGCCCCTGTGACCTTGACCTTTGACAGAGTGACCCCAAAATCAATAGGGTCAATAGGGGTCATTTACTCTTCATGACCAATCATCCTATGAAGTTTCAACATTCTGGGTCAAGTGGTTCTCTAGTTATAATCGGAAATGGTTTTCAATGTTCAGGCCCCTGTGACCTTGACCTTTGACGGAATAACCCCAAAATCAATAGGGGTCATCTACTTTTCATGAACAATCATCCTATGAAGTTTCAACATTCTAGGTCAAATGGTTCTCTAGTTATTGATCGGAATTGGTTTTCAATGTTCAGGCCCCTGTGACCTTGACCTTTGACGGAGTGACCCTTAAAACAATAGGGGTCGTCTACTCCAGCAGCCCTACAACCCTATGAAGTTTGAAGGTTCTAGGGCAAATGGTTCTCCAGTTGTTGCTCGGAAATGGTGTGACGTACGGACGAACGGACAGGGCAAAAACAATATGTCTCCCCCAGAGGGGGGGGAGACATAATTAAAGCACGCGTGTGCTATAAATTATTCCGGTTCTAATATGCCCTTAATCTCATACACTAGAAACAGTATAGAAGCGCTCTTTCTTGGTGGCAACAAAAACTGACGTCATCGTACGTTAACGCGACGTCATTCTAGCGTAAAAGGTGCTTTAACAGATACAAGCGTATTACAATTTGCGATAAATCATTACTGAATTTTTCACTTTTGATAATCATACGTGTAAATGACAAATTTATAAATGACTATTTGCAGAAAATCGCAACATGTATTGAAACTGAAACTGCATAGATCTCCATTCTTTGTGATTGTCTTTTGTCTCATACTTTTAACTATTTTATGTTTGATATTCACATATTTTAAACAATTGTTATTGGTTTTATAATTAGAAATAGCTATATGTAGCTAGAATTAGCTATAAAGCTAATGGATCTGATTAATGGTCTTTTGATATTTTATTTTAAACTTTTACCATTTAGAACTGCAGAACTGCACTATGCTTTGACCATTTACAGTACTGTATGCTAGTAAATACTATTTACTGCTGCTGTAAGACATAACACCCTCACTTGCTTTCATTTTTTCGTATTTACAAAACAAAAGCAGATTTTCCCAAATTCCAATGGACCACAGTCTTTTTTCACGATCATGCCTATTTAACGGTTATTATACTTTTTCAGGAATAACGTAGAACCCGGAAACTTCACACAGGTGTTCCGAAAGGACACATCTGTTAAACCAGATGATAAATGTTTTCCCAGGTTGTTCATAACCAAAACAATTCGCGCAAAACTTCGGATTATTGCTCGGTTTTACAAACTGAAGATTTTGTTAGCGAATATCTAAAAACATAACGATCGTTTTATGCCCAGAAATTGTAAATGTAAGCCATGGCCATTCCTTAACAAAACTGTCAAGTTGACTTGCAAGAATTGGTTTCGTTTTAATGGAAATAAATAAAAAAAAAACTTACCGTCGATTTACAGCTGGGTTACATTTCCAGCTGGGTTACATTTCCAGCGGGCGTCAGGATAGCCGGTTATCCAGTGTGTAACTGGAAACAAACAATTTTTTAACCTAGATATACTGTACTGAGTATACTAGATCCACTTTATAACAGTTGCATTTTTACATTTTATCCATTATTGTAGGGTTAACGCACGTTTTTTTGTGTAACAACATCTGCAGAATCCCAAGGGATTGGTTGGTTGCACCAACATAGCCCGAGGGATTCTGCAGATGTTGTTTCACATTTCCCGAGGGATTCTGCAGATGTTGTTTCACGAAACAAACTTGTGTTATCGCTATTCTTGCATAAAACACATCTAAAGTGCCGGAAATATCGAAACAAAACAAGACTATTCAGCTGACATTAGCCGATCGAAGTCGGCCGTTTCAAGTTCTTATGGACACATGTTTTATTTATGCATTTCCAGGGCATACAGAAACCGTGCATATTTTATATATGTCGAACGGACATTCTTGTTGTGGTAATTTCTTTAATATTAAATGTATGTAAAATAAGCATGACTCCCCCTTTTTCCGATATATCGGTAGGAACTTTAGCTTTAGAAGCTCGGAATTATGAGAAAAGGGCATGCAGGGCTTCCTGTCTTTACACAATTTGCAGGTGAGGTACCGACAGAAAACAATTCTGCTTGGTTTAAATTGATGGTCTGTCCCTTACGCTTTTTAAATGTAAATATTATCGTTTAATAGAAACTGGTATCGATACCTATATTCTTCATATCGTTATAAATGAAATCTCTAGGCCTGTAGCTAGAAAATTTTGCTTTGCACTCCACCCCATCGCGATCAAAGTTTGATAAACACAAAAATTTGAATTTTTCCAACATCGATAGAATAAACTTAGATTGGATTTATAAACTCAAAGATGGTTGACGAGATCTACAAATAAATTGAAAAATATGTAATAAATACCTTCTGTTCATCAAATGGTCATTTAACACACTGGTTAGGCAAAACGACAGTCCTCGCGTTGTTACGTCAGACCGAGCGTATTTGACCGCCAAGGCTCGAGAAAAAATGGCGAATTCAGATAAGGATATTCAGGTGAGGCATATTTCTTCCCTTGTATTTTCCATCGCATGCACAATTTACTTAAATGACCAGTCTTACGGAATATCCAAACCATCTCTCCATTCGCCGAAATATTTTGTATTACTAGAAACAAAATAGTTTCGAGGTAAAACGCAACAAAGTTTAGCGAGTGACGTTTAAGTGGCGATGAAACATGTAAAAATGTTCACACTTTGTCCTCTGTTTATCAGTATCAACGTAATCCAGCCATCTTCTGGTACCTGAAGACACTATATACATCTGTAATGGGTTGCTACAGAACTTATTTTGACGAATGTATTCTTTATGCCGTTTAAACGCACTTTTTGAAATGCAACGTTATGGGATACCGATCTTAATACACCGTTGATGTTCGAGAACCACTTTCGTAAATGATTTTTACCTAAAACAAACGCCAAATAGGTACGTATCCTTAAACAATCAATTGTCATAAACATACACTCACCGGGGATCGGACTGACGATCTCGCGATTCGTACATCTTTGCTCTCCCTATAATTGAGCTAAGCGGGCGAGACTTTGAATTCAGTTGCCCTACGTGCTAGTACGGCCTGGTTCATTCCAATTTATCCTTGTATCAAACTGTTTATTATCAAAACACTTAAACAACTGCCGTGTACATGAATTTTATATTCTTTTATCATATACTTGAGAAAAACATTTTATCTTGAATCCAAAAATTAAATGCTTAACAAGGAAAAGACTTTTCACAAATTTGGCTACTTATAATTAATCTTGAGCTTAGAAAGTGAAAGTTTTCGGCGTACTGAATGGTATACTAGGATAGATACTTGCATGGAATATAAGTCGGCCAAGATTCGTGTATGAAAAAATACTAAAAATATCACACTGACCTTGGGTGAGGCTAAACGTGGAATAATCTTTAGGCTTATTAAATAAAAAATGATGTAAGATCTGGGCTGATGCACATAAATTCATTGTCCAAATTATATCAAATTACAAAGATATTACATTTTTATAAAGATTTATACTGTAAAATTATGATTACTTATAAGGCACAAAACCACAAAATATGTTTTCTTGGTAAGTGCAATTATTTCATAAGAGAAGTGAGCTAGACTAACAATTCTACTCAAATGTGAGGAAATAAAAAGTAATGAACGGATAACAAACTGTAAAATCAAGGGATTTCCTATCGCCTTTATGCAGTCTACAGAAAAACGTGTAAACTATAAATAAAGTTCACTTTTCTTCGTCAGCGGTTTATTTTCTTACAGAGTAAGAGGTCCTTTATGCAAGAACTGCTTATCGCATACCATTCTTGTATCCAAGTCGTTCTGCGTATGAATGCACACATCTGCAATGATCCCGACACCTATTTTCCATGAAATTGCGACCACAATCTGGGTACGTTTAGGTAATACCTGCATAGAACACCTGCAACACGTTGACTTGAATTGATGTAGTCGTTTCTGCCGTTCAAGTTAGTTTTTCCTTGTGAACATGTTTTCCGATTATTTTGTCAACATAGATCAAGAAATGTATTTTCTTGTGAACATGTGTTCCGATTATTTCGTCAACATGTATCATCAAATGTTTAACAGTCACTAGGCTATAACACATACGTGTGTTTTATCATTTGTTTTACCGTAAATTACGGTAATGTGATTCGTGACACATACAGAACAGGCGATTTCGTTCCCCTGCATTGATATGCTAAGCAATGGCACAAATCTGAAAATATAAAGCAAAGCGTTTGTGACTGTCATTTCACTTTAATGACTTAAGTTTTAATGTTTTACGCCTTAAGTCACGTTCTAGCTTCCTGCTTTTTCTTGCATGAACAATTAATATGCCCATCATTGAATTTTATCTTCTTGTTAGAACTACTGTTGTTCCACTAGCTATCATGTGACCTTGACAGTAGTAGCTTCCTCGACTTAAAATATCACAACAGCGAGAGCGGATGCAATGGTCAAGAGGTAACAAGAAACTAGGGAAAATGAATTCGAAACTTGGGTCTCAAACTAAAAGTACTAACATTCGGATATGAATGACATGTATAAATGTTGTTGTTGTTGTTTTTGTTTTTTTTGTTGTTTTTTTTTGTTTTTTTTTTGCCCTGGCACGCTAAAGAAAAAGTCAAGCTTTTGGATTTGTAATAGAATTCTGTCAAAAGTCAGTTTTCTTTATTGATTAACAAAAGTATTATTTCTTATAATTAGAAGGACGACGTACGTTGTCATGATGACAAGTTTTAGTTACTATAGTTTATTAGTAAAGTATTAATAAAATCTAAAAGAAGATCATTTGCAAACCAAGTACTTGTATTTACTTGTATTGTAAAACGCCATTGAATATGTTTTAAATGTAGAAATAGGCGTTTAAGCAAATAAACCAGTTTCAGTTTCAGTTTCAGTTTCAGTTTCAGTAAAATAAAAGAAGACTTCGTTTGACTGGGCTTTTTTGCGAGAGACGATGACATGTGAAACATCTATGCCCTCTAGTACCGGTAAATACATACATACAGAAACACTGCAGCTAAATGACCGAAGTAATAGAACTAAACTAGTAAGGTCGGTGTAAAAAAAGAAGTTCTACGTACAGAAATGCAGTAGAAGAATAAAGACTTCGGCGTTAAAGAATAAGTATTTGGCGTTTGTTTTAGGTAAAAATCATTTACGAAAGTGGTTCTCGAACAGCAACGGTGTATTGCGATCGGTATCCCCTAACGTTGCATTTTAAAAAGTGCGTTTAAACGGCATAAGGAATACCTCCGTCAAAAATTATTTCGTTAGCAACATTACTCTTATATATGGTGTTTAGGTACCCGAAGATGGCTGGATTACGTCGATATTGATAATGCGATGATAAATTGTGTCCAATTTTACATGTCTGTTTGTCATTTGAACATCACACAACAAACTTTGTTGCGTTTTACTACGAAACTATTCGTTTTCTAGCGATATAGAATATTTCAGCGTATGGACAGATGGTGTGGATATTCCGTACGACTAGTCATTTAACTAGAATGTGCATGCAAGGGAAAATAGAAGGAAGAAAATAAGCCTTACCTGACCATTGGTGTCAAAATTCGCCATTTTTTCTCGAGCCTTGGCGATCAGATACGCTCGGTCTGACGTAACAACGCGAGGACTGTCGTTTTGCCTAACCAGTGTGATTAACTATGGGAAAATCCTTCAAACTTTACGTTTCGTCATGTTTATGCTTTACATTACACACCATCAAGTTACATCAGTAGACTGCATAGATGTGTAAAGTAGCCACAAACATTTTTTAAAAGTTTTAGTGCAAGATTTAAAGTTAGCATGTCAACTTTCTCGACTCAAATTAATTCGGAAAACGAAATTGTGTTTTTATAAATGTTGTTTGCCTATCATTTCCAGGGATTAAATCGCGGCGTGTAAACTTACTTTGAGTCAAATACGTGTAATAATACAATAATAAGGAAAGTCAATGCAGTCGCGTATCAAGAGAGGTAGCGCTAATTACAAGTTTAAGTAAAGTTAGGTTGAAATATGATATTTTTAATAAAAATGCAGATGAAAAGATTTCATAAATCTCGGACCTTTCGTCTTCGGCCAAAATTGATTCGGGATCCACATTTTGCTTAAGTTGGACCCGCAACAGCATATTCAAAACGTTCACCAACAGCACGTGCTCACGAGAATCTCCTTGTTTGTACACGTTTTTCCCCCGTTTGTGCAAGCCCGAAATCGGCAAAAAACAAAAGTTTTATGCAAGAATACAGGAACAGCATGTCAATGTGTACAGGATTGTAATATTGTCTTTAACTTTAAGTGATGGTGAAATAATCAAATTCACTAAATTTGAAAATCAAATGAATAAAGATAATAATAGATCTAGAAATTTGTTTTTGAACACATTTATTGCATCCAAATGTTAAATGGTAGGCCTAAACATCTTATGTACCAAGCATCAACCCACAACGGATTGAATCTGATGTTTGCCACAATCATTACATTATTCAGTTTACATCTCCAAGCTGAAACTGAAAGTGGCTATTTGCAAAATACAAGAAATGACCAACACTCCCTATTACTACTGTAACAGTAATTTCGTATTTAATCTATACTGTACAGTACATTCGGGATAATACTTACAGTAGACATGAGAAAATATCCAATCTATTAACGCACTCATTCTGCAGAAGCTAAGGTCACCAATTTCATGGTGCAAATGAAAAGAGATCATTCTTCTTGACTGGCCGTTGCTAAGTTACGTCGGGGTACCATACGGGTCAGATATATAAAAAATTCCCAACAGAGCTACGACTGAGGGGGAAGTAATTACATTAGAAGCAATGCTGAAAACCTAAGACAATACTCGTTGTCTAACCTTGGTAGACACAAAAAACAGGGGTTCAGATCGAATTTCTTCTGTTAAATTTATTAAACTCGAGCAGACTTCAAATAGATCTATCAAAAGCTGTAGTACAGTACATATAAATCTTAAGTAAAACCATGTTAGTAGCTGGACCCAACCGGTTATGCCTAGATCTATCCTCAGAATACGACCAAAAAATAACAACAAGAGGGCCATGATGGCCCTATATCGCTCACCTGTTATCATTGCACTTGAGGACAAGAAGGTCCTCAGAAAAAATATCTAAGTCCAAAGGACAGTAACAACAAAGGGAAGTAACAACAAAGGGAAGAAATTTAACCAAAAAGAAAAAAAAATTCTTACAAGGTACAGATATGTCAAAATACACCTACAAATTGGAGGTACCATCCATGTTGTACCACAGAAAAGTGGTCTCGTTTTTTCCCTACGGCCAATAATTAAAAAGTTACTAAAAATAAGCTATTTATAGTAACGTAAAAGGGAAGTAATTAAAAAAAATATTGTAAGTGAACAAAAGAAGGATCTGCCAAATAAATCTGTTGACAAAAATGAAATTTCAGATCAGTATCTTCATTAGTTATGGAGATATACCAATTTTAATTTGAAATAAAGGGAGGTAATTTGACATAAAATCAGTCCATAGTTATCTACCCTGATTGGCTCAGTCCAACTAATGACAATAATGAAATTTCAAATAAGTACTATACGTACTTACTGATATAAATCCATTTTGATTACAATCAGGGGAGGTAATCAGATATAAAATAACTCTGAACCTACGCTTGGATCTGATTTGTCATGGAATCCAAGAATTATTGTCGTTGAAGTTATTTTGGAAGTTTGTATCAAATAAAACCATAAATGAAGTCTCTATATGGCTGCAAAAGCCAAAATAGCCAATTTTGGACCTTTAAGGGGCCATAACTCTGGAACCAATGAAGACATCTGGCCAGTTCAAGAAAGGAACCAAGATCTTGTGGTGATACAAGTTGTGTGCAAGTTTGGTTAAAATCGAATCATAAATGAAGCTGCTATTGTGCAGACAATGTCAAAATAGCTAATTTTGGCCCTTTCAGGGGCCATAACTCTGGAACCCATTATGGGATCTGGCCAGTTCAAGAAAGGAATTGAGATCTTATGGTGATACAAGTCGTGTGCCAGTTTGGTAAAAATCAAATCATAAATAAAGCTGCTACTGTACAGACAAGGTCAAAATAGCTAATTTTGGTCCTTTCAGGGGCCATAACTCTGGAACCCATAATCGAATCTCGCCAGTTCAAAAAAGGAACCAAGATCTTATGGTGATACAAGTTGTATGCCAGTTTGGTAAAATCAAATCATAAATGAAGCTGCTATTGTGCAGACAAGGTCAAAATAGCTAATTTTGGCCATTTCAGGGGCCATAACTCTGGAACCCATAACGGAATCTGGCCAGTTCAAGAAAGGAACCAAGATCTTATGGTGATACAAGTTGTGTGCCAGTTTGGTAAAAATCAAATCATAAATAAAGCTGCTACCGTGCAGACAAGGTCAAAATAGCTAATTTTGGCCCTTTCAGGGGCCATAACTCTTGAACCCATAATGGGATCAGGCCAGTTCAAGAAAGGAACCGAGATCTTATGGTGATACAAGTTGTGTGCAAGTTTGGTTAAAATAAAATCATAAATGAAACCTCTATCGTGCAGACAAGAAATTGTGGACGGACGACGGACGGACGGACGGACGACGGACGGACGACGGACGAAGGGCGATCACAAAAGCTCACCCTGTCACTACGTGACAGGTGAGCTAAAATGCAATACCTATTAAGAGCGTCATCCACGGATGGCTCATCTCATAGTGTGCGTCATCCATGGATGGCTGATCTGCAGAGATGCGCGACGTCTGGAAGAATGTCATCCGTGGATGTTTGTTTTGTTTGTTTTGGGTTTAACGCCGTTTTTCAACAGTATTTCAGTCATATAACGGCGGGCAGTTAACCTAACCAGTGTTCCTGGATTCTGAACCAGTACAAACCTGTTCTCTGCAAGTAACTGCCAACTTCCCCACATGAATCAGAGGTGGAGGACTAATGATTTCAGACACAATGTCGTTTATCAAATAGTCACGGAGAACATACGCCCCGCCCGAGGATCGAACTCGCGACCCCGCGATCCGTAGACCAACGCTCTTACCTACTGAGCTAAGCGGGCGGGCATCCGTGGATGACTCAGTTACGTATGGTAAGTAAGAATTTAATGTTATAGATCGCCATCCATGGATTGCTCATTATTGATGTTGTTAATGGAAGTCAACATAGGCCTACGTACAATATTTCTTTTATTTATCTATGAATGTTAAAGTTCAAACATATCATCACAAAAAAAAATTACATCTAAAAACACCTGTTTACTTATTTAAAAACCATATTCTGACTTCAGATAATTCCGTTCTTCGTATTTCCCAGGGCAAACATTTTCCTGCATGGTATATTTATGCCACTTGAATGAAACCGTAGTTTTGAAATTTCTCATTATTTTTCATTTACATGCATTTTCTGAAATGTGACATCAATTGTTGCAACCATTTATTTTCTACAATAAAATATTTACCAACATGACACAGTTCCATTTCAAGTCAAGACATAAAAAAGATGCCTAAATGCATCTGTTATTATGAGATACACTTTACTGTAACTGGGACCTTTGGACTCAGACTGCCTTGGAACTGTTTGGACAGGAACTATGGACTCAGACTGCCTTGGAACTGTTTGGACAGGAACTATGGACTCAGACTGCCCACACACACTTGTAGCTGGAGACAGCTCTAGACCAGTCGGATGGTCTGCAAATAGTAAATAAAACATACTGTAATAAGTGGGCAAAATTCTTCATATTGCTCACAAGATGCAAAATATGTTTTGTCAGAAGTTCACAAAATACAGATTAAAAAGGAAAAAAGTAAGACTACAGACAGAAAAAATAACAAGAATTACTACAATATGTTTTCATTTTTGTACTGATTAATTCAATGCATTTATGCATACCAAAAATGTTTATGTAGCATCAACATAAGTCGACAACAAGCAGGTCACGCCTGACAGCGTTTTGTTCGGGTTTTCCTTATTAAGAAGATATTGAACTTCTAATAATGGCAGACAATAAATAACCCGCAAATTTCTGGACACCAGTACTCTAAAATTTGTTGAAATTCATCTCTAGGACTGTAAATTTATGTGTATATGAAATGTCCAGACAAAGAACTACGAAAAGAGATGCTCTCTTCTTAAAGATAAAGATGAAATTCAACTCATGCTGAAGTCCTGGAGTCTTAGTACATCATGGCATAAGAACGATACCCGTTTTAAAATACTGTGTTTAATTGTTACATCATTACAAGCAGTCAAAAACCAAGAGCTGTCAAAGCAGACAGTGCACTAGACTATTTCAATGTGAGGTAGTGAAATGGGCATATCTGAGGAAACTTGATCTGTCAATGAACTGTTTAATGACTCCAATGATGGCTGCAGATATTGCTCAACAGCTTGAGTCTGTGTCAAAAATATTAAATTGCTGTATAAATATCTAGCGAAATCGCCTAATCACGAATCTACGACAAATTATGGTTCACTGTTACTTTTCAACAAAAATGTGATCTGCCAAATAAATACAAGATACCACAATGCAGTGCAATATGCACAAAGCAAAGTCATATATGACCTTTGACACCTGTGACCTTGACCTTGGAGAGAGACATCCAAAACATGCACTCTGCATGTTGTCTGTGTGTGGTGAGCATTTATGTAGTTTTTTTTGAAATCCATAAACAGGTTCAAGTGGAGATAATTCACAAACTGTTGCTGTGATAATTATGACACTTGTGCCATATGATTAGGGTGATGATAAGGAAAAACTGTTAAGTATAAAGCAAACCAATCAAATAATTACAGATAAGGAGAAAAAAGATAAAGGGTAAAAGAAACTTATACCAAGCCAGGGACGTTGAAAGACACTGACGTTGAGTAGAATAGTAGAATACCTCTCCATATACTTCAACTAGTTTAGGTGAACACCCTGACAAACCTATATGTTGGTTAAATTCCTGCTGGAACTGCCGGTCCTCCTCTGCTGGAATACGGAGTGGTGCCTTGTTTTCCAGTGTGGTTATCTCCTTCTGTCGATCCTGGTTCCACCGGTGGACTCCATCCAAAAGGAAGACTTGGAAGTTGACATCACTCGCCAATGTCCCTGCAAAATGTTTACAAAACAATTTCATGTCTTTTAAAGTTCTGCAGTAAAAACAGAAATAATAATGTGAGGCAGTGTAGTATTGCATGACATGCTTGTTTGAAATCCCACTGATATGCCAATGGTCATTATAACTTGACAAGGCCATAGCCATAGTAAAATATTCTTGCGTTTATGCCCTTAATGGAAAAGTATGGTAGCTATAGTATCACTCTTTATTGTCCGCCCAATAAATATTGTCATTTGACAATAATGTGGCATCATTTTAGTATAAGTCTGTTTTAAACAAAACAGCATATTAGGATAATTTACAGTTAAAATAGCCTACACTTATCAAAGTATGAAATCTGTGTAACACTGAATGAAAAAAATCTTAGTTCGATATTCTTAGAAAGCAATCATCTGAGCAGGTCACCAACCAACAGGATGATCCAAATAATTCTCCCTCCCCGTCAGGGCTCAACAATAACACTGTTCTGCTGACCCAAGACCAGTGTGTTTTCAGGACCATCAAATCTTTCTAACTGAAGAACCATTTTGAACCACCAAAAACTGAAGTACCCTTTCACAAAGAGAACTTTTCAAAAATTGATTAATTAAACCTGGTATGAAGCAGTTCATGTGTAGATGGAAACTTTCCAATGAAGTCGAACCTCTAGCGCATCTATACTTCGGCAGCTCCACACCACCCTTTCTTATTGTTCCAACCTGTGTGTAGAGTTGGACACCATCTGGATCCTGCAGGCACGCAATGTGGTGACTCTGCTGAGCCCAGATCTGCTACATCTTGAGAGAGGCACACCAAGAACATCAAGTCCTTTGTCACCTTCTAGGGATTGGATCAGTTGTGTGATCAACGTTGTTGTTTCCTGTGTGCCTCTTGTGATGCGGCGGCAGTGTAAAGCAAGCTCGTCCTTCTTAATGCTTCGAAGCACATCAGACTCAGATGGACTTGGTATGTGTTGTTGGATCATCTCTGCCCTCTTTGCTCGTTTGAGAAGACTAACATCTTCATCTTCCCACTTGAACGTCCCATATAAAGGATGGGCGTCTGTTGTGCAACCGACAGACAACCGTCTCATAAAATGCCATATGTCCAACCTGTAAAGATATAGAATTATAAACATAACATATACATGTTATACAGAAATCTGTTTTCCACAGTTAAAAAAATACTTCCATACATCTCGCATAAGGAATATAATGTCCAAGGCTGCCACTTAGTTGAGAAAATAAAATTCCCTGGACTTCCACTGACTTTTCCCAGACTTAACCATACTTTTCACTGACCAATACCACGGTATTTTCAGCCTCCCAGGCGCGTCGCAAGGTGTATGACATTTGGGCGACGGGAGACATTAATGGGGTGGATATGTGAGGGGTGTCCCCTCCCAGGCAGTGAGAAAAATTTTGAAATTTGTATCAGAAATAATGATGTTGAAAATTCATAAACCAACACAGTTTTGTCAAAACATGTTTCGCTTTAATAAGCTTCTTCAGTTGACAATAAAATACACATTGATACGTGAAATACGGAAATGACGTTGACGCGCCAAATGGACGTTGACGTTTAGACGCCACAAATGGCAGATAAAAGTGTATCATGAAATAATTCGTCTATGAATGTTAAATAATATATATTATTATTCTACTTTTCAATGTAATTGTTGTAGACGTTATAATTTAGATAATACACATAAACTCACCATTAATTAACTGGATCAAATGACACATGAAGTAATGAGATTTCCGTGTTTTTAGAGACCATGTAAACATTTTTATCAAGAAGGCATTTACTTCGAAATAACAAAGTGTTTACTGAAATTAATTCTAAAATTAGTTCAACGGAAATTTGAGTGTCTGCCAAAAACAGGTGTTCTGATCCTGTTATTTTGAGTTGAACTGTTCTTGTGTCAATACCATTTAGGAGACTTTTGAAGGCTTTGAAAATTATTTCCTGATTAGAATTAACTATTTCTGATTCACGACCGATGATCTGTTGATAAATTAAATTCATTTTTAAAACTTATAGTAATTACTTATTAGCATCGGATTTGGAAACAGCTTTTACAGCTTTTGTCAGTGCTTAACTTGTATTGAGCAAAACTTCACTCATTACGTTCAAGTATAACCAGCTATTTGAAAAGAAAACTTCCTATTTCTTAACTGACATGTCGCTGCCCCTATGTAGACTTTCACCAGCCTTTTAATTCAATTTAAAAAAAGTTATTTCAATGGCGGCTTCTTGTTGATTCCTGCCATTTCGCCCCTCTTAACTTCAAATATGGAAGATACTGAAAATATCTGAATATTTTCAAAAATATTGAATCGCCGTATTGCCTCTCCAGACCGAAATATTGGGGCGGCAGTTGCTGCCCTTTGCTGCCCCACTTGCAACGCCTCTGCCTCCTCCTCCCTTACAACCATTCATACCATTCTTTTATGTTTTTTTCACTTCAGATATAAAAAACTTTAATTTGTAAGTACAAAAAAATCAAAGTTAACAAAAAGGAAACTGATTGAAACACATTAAAATCATGTTTGTACAAATGACACTAAAATGTGTTAAGACAATGCATATAAATATTGCTTGAACACTTGCACAGCCACTGAACAAAAAAAAAATGACCCACAGATTCTATTTGTTTGTTTGTTTTGTTTGTTTTGGGTTTAACGCCGTTTTTCAACAGTATTTCAGTCATGTAACGGTGGGCAGTTAACCTAACCAGTGTTCCTGGATTCTGTACCAGTACAAACCCATTCTCCTCAAGTAACTGCCAATTTCCCCACATGAATCAGAGGTGGAGGACTAATGATATCAGACACAATGTCGTTTATCAAATAGTCACGGAGAACATACACCCCGCCTGAGGATTGAACTCGTGACCCCGAGATCCGTAGACCAATGCTCTTACCTATTGAGCTAAGCAAATGGGCTCACAGATTCCATTTTTCCCTGACTTTCAAAAGCTTTGTGGTAAGACCCTTCCAATGTACAGGCAAAACTCAAAGCTAACATGAAAATGTACAAAATAAAGCACTGAAACACAAGTTTATACCTCACAATCAGGAATGGCCAGTTGAAGTATTTAAGGACACAACTGCTGCCACAGCAGTCCCTGTCATCATAAAGGAGCCGTGGTGCAGGAACTCCTGCCAAGTGATATCTACGACAGAGACCTGTGATCATGTTGGCCAGGCCCTCACCTTCACTGGTCGTAAGAACCGTCAAGGCAACCTGCCCATATTCATTACATACCAACATTTATTGCCCACATTGATGTCTTCACACTTCTTCCTACAAGAAAAATATTAAGCTGTCACATTAATGTGTAGTCCCAATTTGTGACTCTAGTCACCTCCCCTGATGGTCCGTCCACCGATAATATCGGACTGAAACTAGAGATGCTTTTGAGAAAAGTGCATGTCTCCCACAAATGCCCCTATGAAAAATGTCTAGTTTCTGTAGATGGTCTGGAGTGGATCCAATTAGACGGTCTGGACAAGTGGATCCAATCAGTAATTCAAGGGCCATAATTCAAAAGTGTCTGGGCGGATTTGGCTAGTTTTTTATTTTAGCTGAGGTCTTATGGTCAAATACATTTTGTTCAAGTTTGGTGAAGATCGGATGAGAAATGTTCGACTTAGAGTGCGGACAAGCTTTGTGACAGACACACACACACGCACACAGACTGGAGTAAATCAATATGTCTCCCACACCACTGTGTGGTGGGAGACATAATGAAATAATTACGTCACAAGTTGAACTAATTAGTGTGTATAGAATGCAGACTTCACAGTGATAAATATACCTCTACTTAATGACTCATATTATTCAAAATTGTCTAAATGAATGTTCTTGACTCTGTTTTTTGTCTATATACATTAATTAGGTAGAACAAAAGAGGTTGTAAATGACCTGCAAGATAAATTTGAAAATAAATTCCCCGATTCCAGTAACAGAAATGCATATATTGCAACAATAATTGTACAACAGCTATCACACAAAATAACTGGATTGCACTCTATAATTTCAGGAAATTGTAAAATTCTAGACAAATGAGAGTTTAAAATCTTTGGAGAAGATGTGAACTATACATGCAACATTCTCACCCCATGTGTGGTATTAGAAAAGATTATTTTGTTGCAACAACAAAAGCTAATCAATAACACTTTGCTGCAGTGTTTATTTTAAGTGTGGGGCCTGCATCTTCAAACCTAATCCGAAATGCGAAACTTACAGAATGAATACTTTAAATGCTCACCGGTCAAAGAATGAGATACGTAACAAGAAATTTGATTTGTATCAATGATTAGCCCAATAGAAATTTCAATACTTTTCTGGTCAGGTTTTACTATTAGTTCAGTTGCCCGGTTATTGTTTATATCCTACATAACAGCTATGCCACCCAAAAAGGTGAAAGAACTTGCCCCAGTATAGCCCACCTCTCTACCCTAGAGCAGTTCAGTGCTGCACTACCAACTCAAGTTTTAATCTTTTGATATTACTAAATTTATTTTTAGTTTCTTCCACTGTAACTTTTTTTATCAGTACAGTCCTTCT
The DNA here is from genome assembly GCF_021730395.1 of Mercenaria mercenaria. NCBI lineage: Eukaryota > Metazoa > Mollusca > Bivalvia > Venerida > Veneridae > Mercenaria > Mercenaria mercenaria. Next base: position 8,436 of record NW_026461375.1, on the reverse strand, counting down.
CTTCTTGATTTTGACGTGCAAAATGTGTAGTCGTCATCGATCGATCGATAGATAGATACCGGTCAACAATGTGTCCATAAATGCATACACCATAATGAAATTGTCTCACATTAAACTTTGCCACATTTAACTTTGGGTGAGATACTACTGTTTGCAGATCAAGTTGCCCCTTCAATATTTTTGAAATCTATTATATAATAGATTTGCATGTTTACTTCACAAAAACGGTGAAGCTGAAGCTATTTTTGGAGTAATCCGGACAGGTTAACCCCACCTCATCCTCAATAAATTATTCATTTACCTTGTTGTGAAACTTTTTTTCTTTATCTTAACGTCACACAAAGCGCGCGCTCTGAATCTATCTTTGAAGTATCACCGTACTTGCATACATTGTATTTAAAGCGCAATAAGGTGATATTAGATATACTGCTTTAAAAGTAGAATATGGAATATTTCAACTACGTTAATTTTTTTTGAAAACAGCGTTTTTTTTTGTTTGTTATTATTGACGAAATTTCCAACCACGCAAGGTAATTTCCAGATTTTATTTATAGAAAGATAACATTGAACCTTCAAGCTGCACAACACTTGTAGATCTAATTGTCATATCCATAAAAACTGATTTATTGGATATTCAAACTTTTACAGTCTTCCGTACCTTCACTATCGCAAATCTGTTGTTTTTTATTGTTTTTTTTTTTGTTTTTTTTTTTTTTTGGTGTGGTTTACGTGTATGTGAATTTATCTACTACTGAAGTTGTTTAAACACTATTTCAGCTATTTACATAGATCTACAGGCAATTGATAATCCTTGTCTTCGGATGTCTTCGTTCATGGAAAGAACCAGTAATGGACTCACATAAGTCAAAATAATTCGACGTTTAGTTTGGTATAATATTTCGACAGTCACTCTAAAAGGACCAAAATAACTGAGGATAATTCACAGTAGACCTACACCGTCATGTAAAGTTATTTGTTTTATCCCTTGCACATATAAGTAACGTTAATTGTGTTAAGGGGAATTACGATATTTTTTACAAAAATTAATGAAAAATTGAATCCCCCTTTTGATTAGTCTAAATAATGAGACCTCGGGTAAACCGATTTTACATTTTGATATTTTTCGCTGTCTACTTAAAGGGGATATCGACCAGTCAACAAATATAACGATATTCAACTCTTCAAGAGTACTTGTAATTATCTGGACTACCTTTAGATACATGACTTTTGTATGTTTCATTTGAATTTTTCTCATATTCGCAACAAAATCAGCATTTAAACCCAACTCTAGCGATGACAATTTCTTTCCAGTGGAGAAAATAACTTTTAACTGTTCCCTAGGATCGCTTAAAGTTAGTTAGGCTAAGACTAATAAACAAGAAAAATCAACAACAACACGTGCAGCGTTTGTTCATAGATAATTATTAACTTCCAACGTTTCAGCGTTAAGCCTTCATCAGGGAAGAATAACAATAAAAACAACGGACGTGATGTCGTTAAACAACGTCGCGTAAAAAGGCGGTAAAATGTATACAAAGTTTAGATCTACATTATTTACAATGTTAAATAAATTAAAAATAACGTTTCTTTAAACGAATTTAACAAACATACCGAGTAAATTGTCGGATAGTGTTTATACAAAATTTCCTATACTTATGTATATAAAAAACAGAAATAGGAAAAAACAACGATATACTCGGCAATACATATCTATACATGTAGATCAATACAATTAGTTAATTGGTCAATTAATACCAAATAAAACTTTAGAATTTAAACCATCTGGATAGAGCGTTTTCAGTTTATGTATCCACACTGTTTCTTTGCAGAGACGATCAATGTCATTTCTTACAACATCAATAGGCATAAAAGAAAAGTCCTTAAAGCAATGATCTCGTAAATTGAAATGTGATGCAACCATTGAGGAAAAAGTAGGGTCAGTAAAACTATTAATATCAAATCGGTGACTGTTCATGCGTTTTGATACAGGTTGCTTAGTTTGTCCCACATACTGTTTGTCACATTTTTTGCAAGTAATCAAATAAATTACACATTTACTTTTACAGTTTACGTTATGATGTAAACTATATGCTTGACCAGTCATTTGACTGGTCAATTCTGAACCTGTTTCGATATTGGTACAATGTGAACATCGGCTACCATTACATCTCTGTGAGAGATAAAGTTTATCACTTTGCTTATTGAACTCAGAACTTATCAAATAATCTTGTAAATTTTTCGGACGTCTATAGGCAACAACAGGTTTACAGTTCTCATAAACGAATTTAGTTGTAAAGCTTTTTGATAGGTTCAAAATATTCCAGTATTTATTAATAGTGTTACCAATACGTGGAAGCGCTGGATCATACACAATAGTAAAAGGAATTACACTATTTTTGTCCCCAACTTGAGTCTGTAAAGCTTCTTGCTGAGATTTATTGACTACTTTTTGGAAGGCACGGTCTAACACATCATGTGGGTAACCTCTGTCAACGAAGAATTCACGAAGCTGTGATAATGAATGTTTGAACTTGTCATCATCTGATATTATACGCCTATAGCGTTTTGCTTGACTATACGGAATACTGTTCTTACACTGTTTGGGATGACATGATGTATAGTCCAAGTACTGGTGGTTATTAGTTTCTTTCACATATATGTTAGTTTCGACACATAAATTCTCTCCCTTGGATATATTTACATCTAGAAACGAGAGCGAATCTTGTGAAATAGTATGCGTAAACTTTATGTCAGAATGAAAACTGTTTAACTCTCTGATGAAAAGTTCTAGTTCTTCCAAGGAATGGTCCCACACCATAAAAATATCATCCAGGAAACGCAGTCAAAGTGTCGGTTGTAGATCTCGATTTCTAAGGAAGTCTTGTTCAAATTTTTCCATAAATAACGATGCGTATGATGGTGCCATTGAGCTGCCCATCGCAGTACTAGTCTATTTTTCTTTTTCAAACATACATGTTAGTAAGCCAACTTCTTTTTTTTTTTTTTAGGCCAAGACTCACATATTTTGTAAGAAATTGCTAACTTTTTTCAACTAAAGAGGCATGGTCGGTTCCGGGAATCTAACTTATGCCATTCAATCAATGATGAGCGAATCCAACAACTCAATTCAGTCACGTTTTATAATTATTGTGAAAACTAAATGGGAGATGCATTATCTAAAAGAAAAGTCTGCAGCAAAAGGTACTGAAATTTAGGCAGAAAAGGCCTGTAATGTGTAAGAGGATGTCTTTTTTTCACACCCACGCTACCTAAATGACGTAGTGTGGCAAAATTCTAAATGAAGATTAAATCTAGAACACTTGTTATATTCTGTTTAAACACCCGTTCCAACAGTATTTAAATCATCATAATCATCTTTTCTCGGTCAAACAATAAATGTAAACAAGTTTGTTTTACTTGTATTGGATAGTCGGTGTAACCTCTATAAACGAGATCTAAAAATAGCTTCAGCATTGCTGCATTGCTGCTTTTATGACGTAAAGGTAAAAGTCTATCCATTTAAGAAAAAGCGAAAGGGCAATTTGATTTGCAAACAGTAGAAAGCTTTGAAATGACTTTCAATAGAAGTCAATCTGAGAAAACATCTCCAACCAAGAATTCTGCATATGCAGTTGAAACTGTTTCATTACTCGATAAAGCTGTAAATTTCTTAAATAAAGCAAAATATAGGATGGATGATTTGAGGCTAAATATTCTCATCACTGTATCATTTTTCCCCCTATATTCGGTAGAAATAGGAAATCGTGCCCTATCTATTGGCAAATGAACATTGGTGATGCATGTATATGAAAGTTTAACATAGTTTTTTGACAAAGATATGTCAAATTTTGTATTGCATGTAAAATTTAATTTCATTCCCTGTTAATACACAGCTAATAGCTTTATACAAGAAGTTGACTTAATAACATGTATGTCTGAAAAAGAAAAATAGACTAGTACCTGAAAGTTTTTTGGTGATTTTTTTGGTCAAATCCATTTTCAAGATTGTACCAAAGACAGAAGTCAGGCTTGCCTTTATAAAGTCTACTCTCTGCAACACGTCTAGCTGGTAAATCTTCATAAGCAATCTGTGCTGTGGAATGGCTGGGGGTGGTGGTGGTACCTGGAAAGTGCTAGCTGAAAGCAGTCCGACAGAACCTGCATCTTTCACTTTCTTGGAAGCTGTGAGGTAATGGTGAACATTCCTCAAGTAACTCTCACCATGTGTCTCTTGCAACTGTCTTCTCACCATGCTGCTGCTGTTTCCAAGACCCCTCTGACACAGTAGCTGCACAACCTTCCTGTCACATGAATACTTTGCAGTCAGTAAACATGGGAACATCATCTGATGATTCTGATCCAGTTGACTAATGATGTTATGTGCCCAGGATATCACCTGTTGGAGGAAGTAAAGCATGGTTATGAAATTTTATATCTTTAAATGAATATTTTTTTTGCCAAAATGCCTACGGCTGTGGATGCACGGAAATAAGCAATTTCATCCAATCAAACAATTATATATATGAACAAGACTGCCACTGATAAGAAAGTTTGCTAGAAAATGATAGGCAAACAACATTTACAAAAACACAATTTCGTTTTCCAAATTAATTTGAGTCTAGAAAGTTGACATGCTAACTTTAAATCTTACACTAAAACTTTTAAAAAATGTTTAAGTCTACTTTACACATCTATGCAGTCTACTGATGGTGTGTAATGTAAAGCACAAACATGACGAAGCGTAGGGCTGTCATTGATTGGGCCTTAGACATACCGACGATACCGATATATCAGAAGACAATTATCGACGATATATCGATTATTAAGTTACATTAACGACCTATTTGTTTATATGCATAATATTGTAGTGCCCCCGCCCCGGTCACTGTACTTTAATTGGGTTAGGGTAAAAAAATGTAAAAAAAATAAACAGACCAGGGGCAAGGGGACTACAGTCAGGGGACTGAGTCCACCAATTAAAATAATACAAGGTTATTCATTGTTCAGGGATAAGCAATATGTTGACTAAACTAGGGTCTGGTCGCGACACTATAGGCTGGTAGCGCCCAAGACAAGGCTGGTAGCACCCGAGTTCAAAGGCTGGTAGCGCCCGAGTTCAAATTTATTTCAAAGTTTAAAATAAACTACTGACAACGTTCCTTTCGGCTTCAAACAACTTTTATTTATGGGAAGCCTCAACAATAACTATTAATTATAACTGAATGAAATAATAAGTAATGAAAATATCAGGCAAAAGTCGTGTAGCAGGCGGACCGAGAACCAACTCTAAAATTACATTTTTCTACGAGAAAAACAGCCAAGTACTGCTAATAAATATAACTGAATAATTTAATGATAATAAGTACCGTACAGTTTCAAAGTTTGAATAATTCGTATAGGTTTTAGAAGCGTAAATAAAAAAACTGTCTAAGAACAAACTGACAAACAGCCTTTCTATACGAGAGACGGAGGCAAAGTGATGATTCTAGCGTTCTAATAATTAACCTTTGTGGTATGCAATGGTATGCAAATGAGGATGAATACCAGAATCTAAATTAGCCTGAATAAGGTCAAAGTCGGAAATACCCGGACAGGTCCGTAACCGAGTTTATGCTACGAACTTACTTCGGCCGACCATGACGTCATTCAGGATACAAACGTTTCCTTATATGCAAATAAGGCGGAGCTTAACCTCTAAACTAGTGTAAACAAACAAAGTCGGACAGAAATAAATAATAAAACAATATAGAACGCTACGAATCAACACTACATGCCAAGTATTAAATATCAAATACTTGACAATCAAAGTTAACTATTTCTGCAAAATATGAAACGATTTCGGTCCGTCTAAACAGATATTTAGTCACCCGGTGCATAAGTACAAAAATCCAAGATGGTTGACAACTGTCAAAATTTCAACTGACAAAAACTTTTATCAAGCTTTACAAAGTCAACAATGGACATAACATGAAAACATCGATTTGATTTAATAAATGATTGTTGATTGAACTGTTGAATAACTCAGGCTGACATTGCGTACTTTTATAGAGAATCCCAGTGAAAGCTAGAATTACAGTTTCACTAACTGACACAACCCATGACATAAGTAGAGTTCTAACATTTTGAAATGTAATTTAGTAAACAACAATTTAACAATGCGACTGGTTATCAGTCAATGTCTAGAAATGTTACAGAACAACGAACTGTGATTAAAAAGTAGCTGAAAGATAGCTTAACAATTTAACATAAAAAAACAACAACAAAAAACCACCGATAGGCCATAAAAACAATGCAAAACAGTTGCATCAAAACAAGGCCGTAAGGCATCATGCCTCACAATATATACCTTCCTGTAAATGCTATTTTTAATTTCATTGCCTACTTTCAATATTACTGTTTGATTGTGTTGTATTTGCATTTATGAAATAAAATAAATAAAAAATAATTAATAACATTTTTCATTTTTACTTTGCCTTCACTCCTCTTTTGCATTTATCCAAATTTACAACTTTGTGAACTTAAGTTGTTTTTTGAGGGCCTCAGTGTTTATCTTGATAGTTTTTTCTCTCTGTAAAATATCGATTTTTGACAAGAGATCACAGAGTGATCTTGGCGCCCACCAATGTGCCATTTTGTGTGTTCCAAATTTCAAGACTTATTGACTAGCTCAAGGTGTGCTTGTGGTCTAAATTCGAAAGCTGTAGCTTGAGAAATGTGAAAGTATGTCAATAGATCAATTTCAAGGACAATGTTCTTTGTACACAAAACTATGCATGTGCATCAAGTTTGAAGACTGTAGTTTGAGAAATTTGAAAGTAGGTGACTAGGTCAATCTTAAGGTCAAAGTTTATTTCGGTACACAAAACTATGCAAGTGGTCCAAATTTGAAGGCTGTAGCTTGAGAAATGTGAAAGTAGGTCACTAGGTCAAAATTAAGGTCAAATTTCACTTCAGAACACAAATCTATGCATGTGGTCTAAATTTGAGGCCTGTACCTTCAAAAATGTGAAAGTAGGTCACTAGGTCAAGGTCAAAGTTTGGGTCGGTACACAGTCCTATGCATGTGGTCTAAATTTGAAGCCTGTAGCTACAGAAATGTGAAAGTGGGTCACTAGGTCAATCTTAAGGTCAAATTTCATTTTGGTACATAAAACTATACAAGTGGTCCAAATTTAAAGGCTGTTAACTTGAAAAATGTGAAAGTAGGTCACTAGGTCAAAATCAAGGTCAAATTTTATTTCGGAATACAAAACTATACATGTGGTCCAAATTTGAAGCCTGTACCTTCAAAAATTTGAAAGTAGGTCACTAGGTCAATGTAAGGTCAGAGTTTGTTACTAGGTCAAAATCAAGGTCAAATTTTATTTCGGAATACAGAACTATGCATGTGGTCCAAATTTGAAGGCTGTAGCTTGAGAAATGTGAAAGTAGGTCACTGGGTCAAAATCAAGGTCCGATTTCATTTAGGAATACCTACCTACCTACCTCTACCTACCTACCTACCTACCTACCTAACCTAACCTACCCTACCCTACCCTACCCTACCTACCTACCTATTGCCTCATACCCTACCTACCTACCTACCTATTGCCTCATGCCTCTCGTGAATATTATGGACAGGGTGCACGCCGGGTTTTAGTGAATTATGAAATTAAAACTGGAATAAGTCTTCCAGGCATAGTAAGACTATGAGACATAGCATGATTGTTCAAATGTTAAAAACAGTAATAGAGTAAGGTATGGTTAAAAACAACTGCTATATTTAAGGTATCAGATCACTAATAGAGTACCTCCTTTTTGAATAGTATACAATTCCTACCATAAACCTACTTTTACTGCAATACTTAGGGGATGTAGGTTCAAGCCCTACTGGGACCATTTTTTTTCCTTAACTTCCTTTTCTCTTAGTAAGTTTTTACTTCTTTCAAGACTTATTATTGACTTCTTGTACAGAAACGTAAAAACATTCATCTTATAAGCGATTTCTTGGTGTTCAAAGTGAATTTACTACTTAAACAGAAGGGGTAGAGTTACACAAGTTTAAAAACATTGAGTTGCACATGGTGAAAGTTCTCTATTTTACTTTCACTCTTAGATTATATATTGTGGAAGAAATTTAGGTAGGTTTTACCTCTGCCCTAAGGTTATTTTTAAATGGAGTAAGCAAAATTCAGAACAGAAAGACAGCATTCGACCTGGAAAACCCTTATCATTTATGACAGACGATTGTTCAATCTGGGACAGATTTCAATGAAACATACATTGTTAGAACTTTAAATATGCCACATAAAAGGTCAATATAGGTAAAATTTTGATTTTATAAATTTTCACACCACTATGTGTAGGTTAGTCACTTTAAAAAGTTACCAATTCCTGTTCTCATACCTGAAGTAGCTGAAGGCTGTTGCAAGGATTCGAGAGGAATAGATGACTGTG
>NW_026461374.1:0-63221 GCF_021730395.1 Mercenaria mercenaria | reverse complement strand
ATTCTGGTTCAATAACTAAAAAGAAAAATCCCACAAATCTCGATCTGAAGCAAAAGGAAATAATTATAGCCAAGTCGGATAATTTAAGAAAATATAGAGAAACGATATAAGATATTCTTAATCAAGGAAAAAAGTATATGGGAAAAGGAATAAGATATCATAACCCATATAAAGTTTCACCAAATGGACAATATGGTAATTTAATTATTAACTTAAATAAACTTTACGGACAAAACAAATTGGTTGCTAAGGATCAAAGAACTGGAAAAGAAGTAATTAATACTGAAGTAGATAATGATTTGATTGATTTGATTAATAAAAGATATAACAATAATAAAAAACATTCAATTCATTCTAGAAAAATATTTAAAGAGTTAACAGAAAAATCAGGATTGCCTATCAATAAAAGATCTATGAAATTTAAAAAGGTAATTAGAGGACAAGGTTATGACGTTTGTCCATGTAATCCAAAAGAATTGGTTAATGAGTTGGAGTTAATTTGTGGTTCAATTAATGCTGGAAATAATAATGAAGAACTAAAAAATTAAGGTATTAGCATAATTGATAAACTATTAAAAATGAATTCACTTTTACCAAAAGAACATGAAATGTTATATAAAAATTATTTTTCTTGAATTTAAATTTTAATTATATATAAATGGAACAAAAAATAGTATTAAGTTCTGAAACAGTTAAAGATAATAACAAAAATACTCCGAGTGATTTTACTATCAGATTTAGTCGTTCTTTAATTTTAGATAAAAATAAAACTTATGTTGTTGGTTTGGATAGTATTAACACTATGACCTACTCTTGGCATAATATTAGTGATGAATATGATAATAAAAGAATTCGTTATAATAATGGTAAGGATTGGAAAAATATTATATTTACAAATGGTTCTTACAGTTACACAGATATTAATAATTATATTAGGGAAACATTAATAAGTAATGGTGATTATGAATTTGATAAATCAGACATTGCTCCAATAAGTTTGGAATTTGATTTAAGTAGTTTTAAGATTTTGATTTCAATTAAAGATAATTTTATGTTGGATTCAGAAAAATCAAATTTTCATACATTGCTTGGATTTGAGAAAAAATTTGTAAACAAAACTGAATGGGGAACTACAACACCAAATATAACTAACTCTGTGGATACAATTTACATTCATTGCGATCTTATTGATAATTCACTTGTTGATGGTAATTTCAGTGATATTATCTATGCTTTAAGTACTGCCCTAACCTCTAAACCCTAGGGGAGGGGGGGGGGGTGGGGGGGGAAGAGACAGAGGGGGTACTCATTCTCCAAATATACTTTTTAACTGATGAATAAAACTTTGCGCATATTAGAAACGATTGCCTAAGTAAATTTCATTTTTGGGGTGTTTTTACCTGTCAGAGATACAATATTCAATTTTATAAATTAATGAGAAAAAATGTATGATTGCTTAATGTTTTTCTTATAGTGTGGCGACTTTAATCTAACATATTTGTATCGGACTGCATTTCACCAGTGAGATGATATACTGTGCTAGTCTGTCATTTATAAATGTACTTTTACATATCGCGGGCTTAGCGCAAAACGGTCGTAACTTATATGAAATAAAGAAGGAGTTACAAACGTTTTGCGCTAAGCCCGCGATATCTTTCTAAGTCAACAAAGTACATTACTATTTGGACAGGCTACATTATTAGTATATGTTAAAATTGCTTCTGCATTATAAACACTTAACCTATGTACCATTACTACGACTTTACGTAAAGGTGGAACAATTGGGGTATGGTAAATGTGTATGTTACCAATGGGAAAAGTGCATTGTGCACCACATTAATACATTTGCTGTAGGGTTCCCGAGAAGTACAAATCCCCAAATATGTAAAATTAGACTGAATATTTCAAATAGTAGTTATAAGATACACATCACCATCGTGGTTTACAAATTTTTATTTTGGTATGAAATACATGATTTTTATGTAAAGCGCGTGTGAAGACTACCGCTCTCTATAAACTAGAAACATCCATATGTTTCATACCCAGATGTGAATCACTAAACCACAGTCTATTTCTGAAAGGGAATGTAAGACGAACATAACTATTTTTACACAACTTAGTACTCTAAAACGATTGCATTTGATGAAATGAAAAGAAATGAATAGTTCTACCGAAGTTAATTGGCTTTCCAAAACGGTGCTACAAATATCAGAACGTTTGGATGTACGATTGCTTACAGACGTCGCGTCGTCATTATTTTGTGTTTGCGCTCGACATTCGTCATAAGACACTTTCATGATGATGCATGCTAGTATAAATATATGCCGTAAGTTGAAAAGTTTATCTATAAAAAGAGTTAAAGTAATGCAAAACTGAATCAGTGTAAACGATGTTAAAGAAAGACAAATAAAAAATGTACTTATTAATATAATATATGATGCAAATAGCAAATTAGGAGTTTCCATTTTGGTATGTACTACACTGATGCGTTAGAAATACACACCCCTTAACATTTGAAACACGAATATATTTAGCTGATTTTTATTTTACACTATGGCCATATACCTTTAGGATGATAGGTCAATAATAACTCTGTAAGACTTTTTCATGCTTTGTGTGATTAAATTATGTTCTGATGTCAATTTTCTTTCAATCTAAAAATATTCATATGTCAGATATAAATACAGTTTCATTAAAGTAAGAAATAAATTGCGATTTAGTACTGTTCATTTGAGTATATTTTTTATTACGTGAGTTTGCAAAAATATACAGAATGATACACATATCATACCGTTACAAAGAGTAAAACAGCTTTGTTAGATTTAGAGAAACATTTCACTTGAAATATCACAGTCATGTCTTTATATAAATCACGTTGTTAAAAATATCGCATTTTAAGTAGATATATTAAAAACATTTTGGTTCAATTTCTGCGCATCTGAGCTCTGAACCGTGATAAATCGGGTGAAAAACAACTCGACGGCCTTCTTTATTTTTACTCTTACATGGTCATTGAAATTTTATGATAAAATTTTGCTGGGCTTCATTTATCCAAGTAGTAATAAACCGGACGTCATGTCACCATTTGACGTCATAATGGACTTCATAATGCTGTCTTACCGGTCCGCGCGTCAACCGTTGTTTATCGCACATTATAACACAACCGAATTCATTTTCCTAGCTGATTATTGTGTACTTTTATATATCAATACATTTTCCTGACGTCACAATTATTACGTCAGTCGCGCAGGAAAAGAAATCAACACAAAACAGAAAATAGGCCAATACTAGCATTTGATGGATGTCGTCAAGGATGTACTTTAAAGTCCTTCGTAACGTATTAGAATCGAAATAATATATCTAATTTAGTGATTTGCTCTTCATTGTTTGTCGTTCTGATGAGTATTATTATATCACTCGAGCTACGCCCCCATGATATTAACCTTTATTTCTTAAATATACAGCTATTGACTACTTTCGTCTTTGTTTAACTTGCAACCAAATCCAGCTATGTCAGAATGTGCAACCTATTTAATGGTAAATCGCCATGAATGATTCCACTCAGTTATTCTTTTTGAGACCAGGAACATTTTTATCTAAATACATAAGTGCCTGGATACTTGTAACTAACCAATATTATAACACATTAATCACGCTAATGCGACAAATGTGCAACATATATTTCCATTTACCGATTACCTCCCTTTTAATTGCATTAACTGATTTTTTTTCAGGAAAATGATTTATTCGATCGCGGTTAATGTCACAAAAGTGTAATAGGTGTTGTTTTAAGGGTTTTGTATTGAAAAATGAATATTATATTACAAACATTTTACGGTAATTTTGATAAATAAGAAGGACCGATAGCTGTTTATAAACCACAATGAATATTTTTGTCTTTTTCTGAAATATATTATTTATTTACATTATTTCAATTTTGCATTCCTATAAAGATAAATAATATAACAATTTTGTCAGGATTCATTAAAAAATATAACTACTAAGAGCATTTTTATCAAAATAACGGAAGTCGTTGCGCATGAATAAATTTGAGAGTAAACCTGCTTTTAATACTATAGATAGAAAGATATTAACAAAAAACACTTAAATCACCAAAATCTTAAAGTTTTATTAAAAATTGAGTGAAATATGACGATTTAAAAAGAAATTTGCTGAAAATATCCTTTATATGAATTGTCTGCCCCTGACAAGAAAAGGTGCGAAAAGTCAGTGTTCCATATCCAGATTTCTATTTGACATAACCTTCAATCATTTTATGTTCATGGCTTGTCTCTACTAAAAAGTGCAAGATCGAATGACTTATAAGCCGTGCTATAGTAAGTGGGGTAACATATATTTTATGACCCGGCTTGAAACAACACTTACCGGATATTGTTTACCCCTAGGCAATATTCATTCTCATCCATCAGAGGTTCGTCAAAATCCCGAGACGAACATCCGGGGAACCACGGTAAGTTTAAACATATTTTTTTCCCAAAATGAAGTACATATATTGATACAAATGTCATACTGTGATGAAAGCAAAACAGGAAAGGATAAGAATGAAAGATTGGAGAAGATTTGCCGCAATATCCGGTTGCTGAACTATTATACATAGACTTGTATCATCAGCAAACAAGTTGATGCATGATCTGATTTCATCCACGATATCATTGATAAAGATAAGAAACAGAAGAGGCCCGAGAATCGAGCCCTGTGGAACTCCAGCTTTGAGAAATGCCCAGTTAGATTTGACTCCTGGCAGTACAACACGTTGACGTCTGTGTGAGAGATAATCTTGAAACCACATGTGAAGAGAACCACGGTAGACCTCTGGTATGCGAGAATGGGCAATATTGTAATACACAATAAAGTCAAAGGGTAATTTTAAGATATTTGTTACAATAAAATAAGTTTATGCTAAATGTGATTTTGTGCAATCTTGAGACTAAAACAAATAATCGATATCGCATTTTTTTTTAAAACGAATGATTAAAGAATGTACAAAAAAAACCCACAAAAAAAACATTAATTTAAGAATACAGAAAAATATATAAGTAGGTTCGGAAAGAAGCAGAATTATCAGTTCATCAAGGCTATCTTTCAATTAAAGTTTGGTCATCTCATGAATAATAAAAAATATTTTTTTTTTTGGTTCTAAATTATTAAAAATTCCCACATGAAGAAAAAAAAGATGACCGCGTAGGAGATCGAACCCGGACCGCCGCGGCAATAAAGAAGTCTCCAGATCGATCGGCAAAAAACTAATATATGTATCTGGAAATTAATCATCGCTATATTTCTTAAGAATGCTTTGAAACACAATTACTGACAGACTATATGTTATGGAAACACGTGAGAAATAGTTGCTTTAAGTATTTTTTGCGATGAAAATTAAAAGCATTTGTATATTAAATGCGAATTGAATACTAAATCCTCCATAGCGTTATTTTAAACGACAGCGGATCTAGGTTTCGGCGTTTCTGAGTTCAACAATTAATTTGTTTTAATCTGTCTGATTACAATCTCAGATTTTTTTCAATGTGAACAGCGCTGTCTACAATTCATACACCGACAAAGTCAGACCAGCAGACGACAATATTTTCCGTAACAGCTTCCGAGTACTTACGGATAACGGCGGAAGAAGTCGGATTTTTTAAAGAAATGTTCACTGTACACACTAAAATGCAAAAAGGACCAAACAAACCATTATAAAATTTAAAATAAATTACACATAACGAACATTGAATAACTTTTCTACATTTTTAGGGGAATCGATTTTTTTATTATTTGCGGAAAATATCTCATTTTATCTGTTATATTTGAAAAAGTCAGATTTTTACCCGTTTCCTACAGAGTCTATATGAACTGAAGTGGGTCTGTTTAAAGTTAAAAAGGACCAACCAAATATTAAAATATTTAAAAAAAAAATATTCATAATATCCGGAATAAATTAAACTTTAATTTGTGGTGTATTGAATTTTTTATTTCCAAATAGAACTTTTTCTATTTAAGTTTAAGTTTTGTTTCCTTCTTTGTTTATATAGGCAAATTTATCGATTTTCCGATAGACCGATGGTAATGCACTATGTTGGTTTTCTCATGGCGTGACTCATATGTTGTATCGATAAATGTGTCATTCTATATACTATTAGTATTACTTAGCCGCTCTAAGTATGTTGGCCTTTTTTTAAACTGATGCCATTTTCTTATTATTTTATATTTTTCTATTCTGTTTTCTTGCATTATCTACGGAATCCTGTTCGTGCCACTTAAATTCTCGCCTATCCAAAACGCGACAACGCGATAATTATCGCGTTGTCGCCTTGTCCGAAAACATACTAACATCCGAGATTTAACAATCCTTGCGAGGTTAAGAGGGCGACAATTATCGTCTTAATTGTCGCTTGTCTTTCTTAATTCTCGCATCGTGAAATTGAAATCCAATATACATAGTTGCGAGAATTAGTAAAACCTCGCATTGTCGCATTGTCGCTTTGTCGCCCGGTGATAGGGATTATTTCTTACTACAGCACCGTTGGTGAAATTTTCTGCTACACCGTTGACAAAGGGAAACTACGGAATCCGGTTAGTGTCCCATTGAATGCCGACGAAATATTGACTAAAAACGAGTATGAAAACAATTTTCTACACGCCATCGGAAAAATTTGCTGAACTTTGCAATTTTTGCTTAAAATATTAGCCGTACAATAAGGAAAAAGTGCTTATGAAATATTTATTTGGGGTAAATAACTGCAAATAAAACTTTTTTTTATAGAAAATGACACTATCTGAAAGTCTGTGTCAAAAAGACAATATTATCTGTTCCTTCGTCTGTACGTAATTTAGGATATCAGCTGTATTTCCGTACTTTTCCGTACGGAAAAAGTCCGTGTTTTTCAGTAACCTTTAACCTGCTGGACAAGATTGATTCTGCCTTTACGATCAGTGTAGATCATGATCAGCTTGCATATCCGTGCAGTTTGATCATGATCTGCACTGTTCGCCATTCAGACAGTATCTTTTTGGATAGCACCCTTTTTAACAGTTAATGGTACTGTCCAAATTGAAGGATGGACAAGTTCATTATAGAAATTTAGCAGGGTAAGTGTTAACTTCAAATAATTCTAAAATGTCAAAACACAAGATATTTTTATGAAATAACTTCTATAAATTAAATGTAAATATTGTCTAAACAGACATGTAATTTGTATATTTTGACAAACTACGGTTTCGTCGTGGGACAGTCTAAACATGTACCATTTTTTGTGAAAATGTGCATACTTCTTCATATATTAAATATAGGGGTTGGCCTTGTCAGAGGAGTCATATCTTCATAACCTGATGTCCTATTTTAATAAATAAATGATACCTTAATGCAAAGGGCAAGCCAGTACCTAGAGAAAACAGGCCAAGTTTGGTTCAAATCCGGTCGGCTAGGGGTCAAGGTCATAGGTTAAAGTTCGGTAATATTCTCAAAATATGAACTTTTTAGAGCAGTTCACCCAAGTACTTTAACATGGTCTCAATCAATGGATTAAACTTGATTTCCTGCAAAAAAATCGGAGACAATGTTTTTTATATTAAAGTGTACCTTGTTGAATATTTTCGAAAAAAATATTTTTTGTCTCCGATTTTTGTTGTTGTTCTTTTTTTCTTGCAAGAAAACGAGTTTAATCTATTTCATCGACGGAACTGCCTTCAAAAATAAAATATCTTACCCTAAACTAATATTCTGGGGAGGGGGGGGGGGTAATGTTTTTTGGGGTGGGTATTTTAAAAAACCTTTGAAAAAATGCGAAAAAAAAAGTTTGGTGTAATAAAAAATATTATTAGTGAGTGCTAGGCACAAACATTAAAACAAATGAGTGATGAATAAATTTGGCCCCTCAACGAAGTGACCTTGACCTGATGAATATATACAAAAATCATGGGGAAAAAATCAAATTCTGGTCGGGTTTTATATTTTTTAAATCCAGTGCTGCAGACATATTATTATAATTACACTATAATGTAGATAAATGTCGTAGCTACAAAATAAGAACATAACACGAAATGAGGTCAGTAGTATAGTAATTGTTTGTGCGGGCGTTATTTGACCCCACCTGACCCCTTGCCCCTCTTTTAAAAAATCCAACACCGGCCAATTCAAATTTAAAAAATCCAAAACCAACCAGTCTTTACCCTCTTTTAAAATCCAATACCAAGCAATTCAAAAAACATCTGCCACACAAATAAAAACCCCCACAAGTTTAAATCCATTTCATTTAAAACACTAAGAAACAATTTTCAATAGTAATGTCCTTATCGGTAAAACACAACACATTAGATTTTTACTACGTTTATTCATTCATAAAGCGTAGTAAATAACCGTAAATAAGACAGTTTCTAAATCCCCATACAAATTGATCCAATCGAGAGAGTTTACCACACGAAGTGACAATCGATATGCTAGATTATTTTTTTCAATATAGTGTTGTATTATACATCGGACATTTATCAACTTAGATAAAGGAATAGAATGCTATTTTGAACAGTTATGACAAAGGATATGTTTTATAAAATTAAATAATTAAAGAAAGGACTTATAAGAACACTACAACAATATTATAACAGACGACACACTGGAACTTTCTTTGCTAGAACATTCTTTGTAAGTAAAAAAAAGCTGCGCAGAAACAAGCTGTTGTCATATACCACAACACAAACAACGATTGAAATACTGTTGAAAAACGACGTTAAACCCAAAACAAACAAACGATAGAACAGAAGGAAGGAAAATTCAAAACGACTAAAATGTAAGTTTTATTTTGCTATTTTTAACTAACTTTAGAAAAATATTTGTGTTCAGTGCTTGAATATTTTGAAATTGATGTAAACCATGGTTCGTACATATTCTTTGAGATAAAAATCCCTGACATTTCCCCTGGCATTTTGTAAAATTCCCTAACAATTCCCTGCCATTTCCCTGACACGTATGAACCCTGCAAACAATCTATTTATTTTTTTCTATTTTTAGGGATATTTACCAACATTTGCTTCCATACATTGAGTATTCGGAAGGTGTTGTTGCATCGAAAGAAAAGGATATTCTTTCTTTAATAAAGAAAAATAATGGTAAAACTATATCTGTTCCCGAAATAGAAGAAATGAAACAACATCATAAAATTCTTTTAAAAAGTGACGAATACTTGGAACTACAACAACAACAGCAACAACAGCAACAACAACAGCAACAACAACTACAACAGCAACAACAACCACAACAGCAGCAACAACAACTACAACAGCAACAACAACAGCAAAATATTGGAGGACTAGTTCCAGAATTCTCCAAACTTGCCTGGGACTTAAGTAAATATCGACAGGAATATAAAAAACTTCAAAAAGAGAACAATAGATTAAAACAAAATATATTGAATTTACAAAAACAACTAACAAAACTCCAAAAACAAAATGATGAATCTAAACAGAACACACCGAAAAAAACAACAAAATCACCCGAAACAACAACAATAAAATACAATAAAATAAAAACATTCCTTCAACAATCATAATCAGAAGAAAGAAGACTAACCCAAGGATATACGCCAAAAGAAGAATCAACCGAAGACGAATGTATTGGACAACTGAAAACACTTGACAGTTTAATAAACTCAGACAAGAAAAACATAATTTTGAACTCATGCCACAAAGGACACGTCTTAAAACAATTGAAAATATTATCAAAAAAAGAAAAAAAAGGATTTATAAATACACTAGAAAAACACGGTTTTAAGTATACACTGTCACACTGCAACTTTTTGATTCGTTTTTACGAATTTGCAAACGACCATAACAACATTTTAAAATGTGCTTTATCCGTTGATTATATTTCCCAAAATTTCACAACCATTAAAAAAGTATTCCAAGAATTAAAATGGTAAACCAATACAAACAAGCCCAACGAATAAAGTACAGTGTTTGTATTGATTTACATGTATCCAAGTAGCAGACGACACCTTGAGATCACACTAGTTTTCCAATAGTTGCTTTATCTGTGCGTTAGTTGTAAAAATCACTAAACCGTATGCTTATGCCATAAGCACACGCATGACTGAACATAATAATAATTTCATATTGTCAGAATCATTCAACCGTATGCTTATGGCATAAGCACACGCTTGATTGAACATCATAATAATGAGAGTTGATAGTCTTATATTGGAACAGTTAACTTTTATTATTGAAATAATATTTTATTGTTTGTTCATTATATTTTACATTGTTTACTCTCAGTGTTTTATACAATAAATCATAAATATTTATACCATCTTGTATCATTTTTAGGAAAAATAAACAATAGTAACTACAGAGCGTACTTGTTTTGTGTTGATATTGTATGTTGTTATACTTAACTCCGGGTATATATTCAGTAACCTCCTTCGGCGGAGGAAGTCCAAATGGATCAAAGTACAAAGTATTTAAGTAACAAATCCAATGTGTTCCAGGTCCAACAGAGTCGTCCAAATTTATACTTCCACATTCATTATTCAACTTTGATTTTGGTAAATTATTTCTACTAAATACACCCCTAAAATTTTTAATTTTTAATTTTTTAACCCATTGTTCAATTTCAAAGTTAGAAATTGGTTTGTTTATAAAGTTTTTTTTTTAATATAGGAATTCGTCTGTACGACCTCCGTTGGGAATCAATCTGTAATCCTTTCCCACTTAACAAAGATGTAATCAAAGGTATCCCTAGACTAGCAGCCAGCATACCAAAAAAGCCGCCATTTTGTCTCTGTTCTTGTGTTAATTTTATCACTCCAGACCCTACTAGTTGCTTTCTTTGATTAGGTGTAAGATATCGTGATATCATATTTCTCTTATCATTAGCTACCGAAATCATACCATTCCCAAGTAACTTACTAACACCGGTACTGGCCAGCCCAGAGAGGGCTCCGATGCCTAGAGGGGCTAATATTTTTGGAACTATTTTTGCTGCCATTGGAAGAATTGTTTTTCCTAACAAACCAGCCAAAGCTCCTAAAAATCCACCATTTTGACCTTGACTGGACATCTGTTTTTTTGAAATTGTAATTTCTAATCCCTTCTTATTTTTAATAGACTTTTCAATTTGATTAATCTGTGTTTTTGTTAAAAGTAAAGAAAAGTTTCCACGCAATTGTTCATGTTTTAATCTAAAAGTATATGGAATTTTATTATTATAAGCCTGTGCTAAATGTTTCTTTTGCCCATCTGTTAGGTTAACCTTATATTCAATATAATTTGATGACATTATATACTTTATATTTATTTTAATTTTATTTAATTTTAATTTTATTATATTTAAACAATAACAAGTTCATTTCCAATAGTATTTATTTCAACTGTTTCTTCATACAATACAATTGCATAAACACGGGCATGTTCTGTCGGCCGAACATTTAATTTAGCTGTTAATGTAATGTGTTTAGGATCTTCTGTTATTACTTCCTTTTTACATTCCAAGTTAAAATGAACAAATCCAAAATAATCATAAAAAATTGATCTATTTAGCAGACTTCCAGTAGTCTTATTATTTTGTTCATAATAATAATTAATTACATCATCATATATTCTTGATATACTTGTGTATTCTGTTTCTGGATAAAAAACACCATTACCAACTTCAAGACGACAGGAGCTTAAAGTGCAATCATCATCTGCTGAATTAAATTTAAATGTATCTAATAAATGCGGATTATGTCTTTGTGAGTTACTTTTAACAGGTCGTTGTAGATAAACAAATACATGTTGTGGTTTTGTTATACCAGCTGTTATTCTAAAAGATATGTCTGTCTGTCGTGTATCAGTTGATTGCGTCACCATTTCCCGAAGGTATGACCATCTTGCTTTTGTAAATCTTTCGTAAATTAGATTAAGTCCAAATTCATTGAAAATTAAACGTGGAACCCATAGAATTAATTTTGTTACAATTACCCTACCAGCATCAGCGGCATTAGCTCTAAAAATTAATTCATCATCATCCGTCAGTTGCAGTGTTATTTGAATTTGACTTGGAGGTATAATATTAGTTTCTAAACCCTGAAAAAACGAATAATTATTTAACGGAATCTTAGCATTTACCTCATTACCACCTTGGATTAATGCCTTTCTAATAGCAAAACCTTTATTATATCCAGCTTGGTCATCCCTACTTTCGGCAACAGCAGTAGTATCTAAATAGATAAATTCATTAGTTCCAGTTGATTCTGCATAATCATTAGATAATTCGACTAAATTTTTTACATTGATTACTTTGTATAAATTATTACAATCATATACAATTTTTCCATTTTGTTTAACCACTAACTGATCAATTAATGAAACTGCATTATTAATTAAAGCAATTTGATCTCCGTCAGCATAATTAGCACCATCAGCAAGCTTATTAACTTTAAAACTTACTTCAAAATAGCTATTAAACCAATGAAAATATGAGCTTCTATCATTAATTGTAAAGTGATATCCGTTTTTTTTGTTGCTTAACATTATTTCCCAAGACAGATATTAAAGCTGTATCTAATTGAATAGGAGTTAGTTCGTATCTTTCACAATATTGTTTTGTTCTAAACATGTATATATTATATATTATTTTATGTTTTATAAATTAATCTGTTAATACGTTTACGCGTCCCCGATCCTGACAATATTCTATTTATTCTCATATGAATATCCTCCTCCTTATTATTTTTACTGTTATTCTTTTCTTGTAATTCCTTGGCAATTAAATTACCAACTGCCGGAGCAGGTTTCTTTTTAAATTTTTCAACAATTTTATTAGCAGCTAAATTTCCAACTTCCATTCCAACCTTTTTTGTTCCACTTTCTAGCGCGGCTTTTCCTGCTGTTTCCAGAGCTTTTTTTCCAGCTGTGCTAATTGAAGATACAACTCCACTTGAAAACAATTTCGTTAAAGTGTCAAAAATACCTGTACCGTGTATATTTTCTTTTCCCGTGTGAGCATCAACATAAATAAATATTCCTTTATTTTTATCATAAACTTTCTTGTACATTATATAAAACTAAATTTTAATTAATTTCTTTTAATATTAATGTAAAACTTGTTTCAACCTCATTAAAATTAATTATTCTACCAAATATGTCTGTAATATATATTCTTATTGAATTAATAATATTTTTATTAATTTCAAAATATCCAACTCTTTGTGGTTCTTTTGTAAATGGATAAGCTCTTGTTAAATCTGCAGTACTTAAAGCATAGATAATATCACTAAAATTACCATCAACAAGTGAATTATCAATAAGATCACAGTGAATGTAAATTGTATCCACAGAGTTAGTTATATTTGGTGTTGTAGTTCCCCATTCAGTATTTCTCAATGCTTTTTTCTCCAATCCAAGCAATGTATGAAAATTTGTCATTCTTAAATCCAACATAAAATTATCTTTAATTGAAATCAAAATCTTAAAACTACTTAAATCAAATTCCAAACTTATTGGAGCAATATCGGATTTATCAAATTCATAATCATCATTACTTATTAATGTTTCCCTTATGTAATTATTAATATCAGTGTAACTGTAAGAACCATTTGTAAATATAATATCTTTCCAATCCTTACCATTATTTTAACGAATACTTTTATTATCATATTCATCACTAATATTATGCCAAGAATAAGTCATAATGTTAATACTACCCAAACCGACAACATAAGTTTTATTTTTACCTAAAATTAAAGAACGTCCACATCTGATTGTAAAATCACTCGGAGTATTTTTATTATCATCTTTAACTGTTTCAGAACTTAATACTATTTTTTGTTCCATTTATATAATTATTAAACATATCTTTTTAATAAAAGTGTAAATTCAAGAAAAATATTTTTTATATAACATTTCATGCTGTTCTGGTAAGAGTGAATTCATTTTTAATAATTGATTTACTACCCTAATACCCTCATTTTTTAGTTCTTCATTATTATTTCCAGCATCAATCGAACCACAAATTAACTCCAAGTCATTAACCAATTCTTCTGGATTACATGGACAAACGTCATAACCCTGTCCCCTAATTACTTTTTTAAATTTCATAGATCTTTTATTGATAGGTAATCCTGATTTTTCTGTTAATTCTTTAAATATTTTTCTAGAATGAATTGAATGTTTCTTATTATTGTTATATCTTTTATTAATCAAATCAATCAAATCATTATCTACTTTAGTGTTAATTACTTCTTTTCCAGTTATTCTATCCTTAGCAATTAATTTGTTTTGACCATAAAGTTTATTTAAGTTAATAATTTAATTTCCATATTGACCATTTGGTGAAACTTTATACGGATTATGATATCTTATTCCTTTTCCATATGTAGAAGACATACCAAGAATATGATTTAACCGGACTTTGTACTTTATGAGTTCATCTCGTTCATGTTTTAATTCTTTTGCTTCTTCTTGCTTATTTGGATCTTTTGATCTTAATTTGCCAGTTATTGAACCATCTACCTTTTTAATATTTTCAATAACGTCATCTATTGTACCATTAAGTTTCTTTTTATTTATTTTATTAGGATTAGATTCATCTGCAGTAAAAAAGCCAAACATTTCAGACGGTTTGTAATATCTATATTCTTCTAAAACATTATTATCCAGAGAAGCATCTAAATCTACTGTAGGTATTTTCTTTGTTTTTGGTCTTGTCCCCAATTCTTCAGGAAATTCTTCAATTTCTTCTTCAATAGGTTCTTTGTTTATTTCCTTGTATTTTTTATATTCCCTCACTAGTTCTTTAAGTTCTGCATCTTCAGGAGACTCTGTAATTGGTAGTGGTTCTTGGAATAGCTGCGGTAAACCTTGATATGTTTGTATATCTTTCATTTCATCACCTAGTAACGCTAATTGTTCTTTAATTCCAGGTAATGCTTTTAACTGACTTGATAATTGTTCTTCTTGACTTTCCATTCCTTCAGTAATTGGTTTATAAATTTCATTATACATATCCCGATTTGTAGCTTTTTTAATTTTTTGTCTCATTATTTCTTCTCTAAGAGCTCTCATCTTTTGCCCGACTAAGTTTTTTCTTATTCTCATTTCATTAAGTTTTGATTGCATTTATTTATTTTTTTTTTTTTGAGGCCCCAGCTGGGTAACCCCGTTTATTTTTCTTTGCATAACATACATGTATATGACATACAATTTTTATATACCATGTCAATGACATATATAGTCAAAAACAAACATGAACTTAAGATATTTCGAATCAAAATCACGTCAGATTCAATACGAATATTATGCAAAGAGTTTTGGAAGGTAAGAAAACAGGAAGGAAGGAGAAGGAAGTAGAGAAGAAAGAAAAGAGCTATGTCGCTTGGGAGTTCTAACTTTGATTAATGAAAAAGTAGATTAAAAAATGAGGAATAAAGGGTGATCGTTTCCTGGTTTCAGTAGTAAGTACTCAATACTAGTATATGTACAAGAGTTTTAGGGGTTGTAAAGTTTAGTGTAGTCAGCTATTATATTCATCGAACTTTGACCATTTTTCTTCATGTCTGTCTAACTTGTTTTGCATTAATGCGATTTCTTTTTCAATTTTTATCCTAGCTTTCAAGTATTGTACAAAGCACTCAAACATTGGAATGTTTTTGCTGTACTTAGATTTAAATATAAAATATTTGCATAATATTATTATAAAGTTTAGAACATCATTTTTCTTATTGTTTTGTGTTACACCGAAACATATGTTTTTGATATTCAGTTTCACGTCAATTCCTTTAGTAGTCAATAGATTTTGAATATTGTTCCAAAAGGCTTGTACTTTGGGGCATTCCCATATTATGTGTTCAATTGTTTCTGTATTCATGCAGCAGAAATCACATAGGTTACTGGGGGCCAGCTTACAGATAAATAGATATTTATTTGTGGGCAACAGACGCATTAAAAATTTGTATTGAAAACTGCGTAGATTTGTATCAATGGTAGAAAGGAATGGTACTCTAAAATATTCTTCCAATTTAGGTTTTCATTTTCAAAAAAAGATTCCATTTCACAGCAGCAGTTGGTTTTTCATATGGTACATTGGTTGCTTGTAAATTATAAAGATACTGGTTGGGTGTTTTACAAACTTTTAGTTTTTCTATATGAATGTTTGTTTTATTTCTGTACAGAAAATTTTCAGAGATGCTTTCTATTAATATTTTCGGTATCTTTGTAACCAACTGGTAGTATTTGAGATAATCACTTTTTTCCAAGTTAAGTATTCGTTCTGCTTCTTCAAACTTATAAAACCTGTTTGTTCGGAAATCAAATAATTGATCAATATATTTTATTCCCTTTCTGTTCCAATTGTCCCAATATATTGTATTTTGTTGTAATTTAATGTCGGAGTTGTTCCATATTATATGTTTTTTCACTTCATTATTTGTGTTTGAAGAATTCATGATTTTAAACCACGAAGTTAAAATATCTTTCAAAAATTTGTGATTTTTGCAAATTCTAGCAATATCTTGTGTGTGTAAATTACATTCGAAAATTAAACTGCCCCCAAAGTTTTTAAGGAATTTCTTATACAGTATTTTCCAAAAACCGTTATTTTCATTTGAAATTATTCTTTTAACCCAACATGCTTTGATCGAGTACAGAAAAGCTTTAATGTCTGTGAGTTTAAGTCCTCCCAGATCATAGTTATTTACTAATGTTTTGCGCTTTATTTTTTCATTTTTTCCGTCCCATAAAAATTTAAAAATAGTTGACGTGATATCTTTGATAGTATCTTCTGGTGGGTTTTCAAGCACCGTAAATGGATAAATAAGTTTCGGTAGAGCATATGTTTTAATCACAGTTACTTTACCCAATAGGGTTAGTTTTCGATGTTGCCACTGTTTCAGACAATTTTTGAATTCTTGCAATTTAGGTTCGAGGTTGAGCTTATTATTTGACTCTAAATCTGTATAAAATGTCATTCCAAGTGTTCTAGCTTGTTTAGAAGTCCAAACGAAATTCATGTTTTCAGCATATTTTAAGTTCCTCTGTTTAAGTGAACCAGCCTTTAGAACTATAGATTTTGTTGTATTGAGTGTGAGTCCAGATATTTTGCCAAATTCATTGATAACTTTTATAAGTCGTTCAAAAGATTCTTTCTGTCCATTATTTACATAAGTGGCATCATCTGCGAACAAGTTTTGTTTAATTTCTGTGTTGTCTATTGTTATACCTTTTATTGTATTATCTTTTGCTATAAAATTTGTCAGTAATTGAATGCATATTATGAACAAAGAAGAGGAGAGAGGACATCCTTGTCTAACACCCTTCTTTATTGGAAAGCCTTCTGACATATAACCATTATTTATTATTACACTGTTTATTTTGGTGTAAAATAGTTTTACCCATGTAATTAAAGATGGTCCGAAGTTGAAATGATGGAGA
The DNA here is from genome assembly GCF_021730395.1 of Mercenaria mercenaria. Taxonomy (NCBI): domain Eukaryota; kingdom Metazoa; phylum Mollusca; class Bivalvia; order Venerida; family Veneridae; genus Mercenaria; species Mercenaria mercenaria. Next base: position 45,809 of record NW_026461374.1, on the reverse strand, counting down.
CATTGCATCATAAAGCTGTGATTTAAGCTGTCAAATGCTTTTTGGTAATCAGAAAAAAAGAGTAGACCAGGTTGATTATTAGCTTCAAGGTATTCAATGATTTCATAAATTAAGCGAACATTTTCACCAATATAGCGGCCTTTCATAAAACCAGTTTGTTCATGAGTAATAATTTTATCTAAAACTTTTTTAATTCTATTGGCAATAGTTTTGGTTGCAATTTTGTAATCTATATTTAAAAGACTGACAGGTCGCCAGTTTGAAAGTAATGATTGGTCTTTTTCAGTCTTTGGTAATAGTGTCAATATACTTTGCTTTTGTAAATCTGTTAGTTCACCTTTTCTATACGAGAAATTTAAGGAGTTTATGAGGTAGAGTTTTATTTCGTTCCAAAAGAGTTTATAAAATTCTGTTGTTAGCCCGTCAGAACCGGGACTTTTGTTGTTTTTTCATATCAAGTAGTGCTTGTTTACACTCGTTTTCTGTCAATAAACCTTCACATATTTCCATTTCATCATTTGATAATTTGTTTATGTTCTGATCCAAAAAATTTATATTTGTTTGGTTTTGTTCATGTTTTTCGTATAAAGTTCTATAATAGTTTACTTCTTCTTTTAAAATCTGATCATTTTTTGTTATTTCTTGACCATTAATTATTAGTTTTGTAATGTCCTTTTTTTCTGCACGTCTTTTCTCTATATTTGAGAAATATTTAGAATTCTTTTCATTACCTTCAATATGTATAGCTTTTGATCTAATCAATATACCATTGACTTTTTTCTCATATAAACAGTCAAGCTCATTCTGTTTTTCTGTTATTGTGTCTTTAATATTATTTATGTCTTCATTTTCAACAAGTACCTGTTTATTTAAACTTTCAATTTCTTTTATCAGTTTACTTTCCTGATCTGTTTCAATTTTCTTTTTGTATGTAGAATATTTAATTGCTGTATTTCTAATAGTACCTTTGATAATTTCCCAAAAAATATCAGGTTCAGCTTCAGAGTTTTGTCTAACTAATTCCTTAATATTGTCTTTTATCAATGATTTAAAATCATCATCTAAAAGAATACTGTTGTTTAGCTTAAAATAACCTGGACCTCGTTTACATTTGTCAAAATTTATTTGCAGATTAACACACGAGTGATCGGTTTTAAAGCCTGGCATTATATAACAATTATTTGATAAGTTACATAAGTATTCGGAAATTAAAAAATAATCGAGTCTACAGTATATACGTGGTGTTGAGTTTGATTTCCATGTAAATTGGGTGGATGAATTGTTCATATGTCGCCATATGTCAATTAAGCTACATTCTTGTATAATTGCTTTAAGTTTATTCCTTGATTTTAGTTGAGTGTCGACTCTCCCATTTCGTTTGTCTTTTGTTATATCTAATACTCTATTAAAATCTCCCCCAATGATAACGTTTTTGTCATTATTTTCAATTAAAAATTCTTCAAGAGATTTAAAAAAGTTGACGTCATCTTTATTTGGGCCATATATATTAATTATTGTTATATCTTGATCCTTATAATTTAATTCTAAGGCAATAAGTCGTCCTTTAACTATTTCTTTGAAACTAATTATATTATGTGATTCTTCTATATTGAGTAAAATAGCGACTCCTTCGCTATTGGAACTATTTCCGCTGAAGTAAGATTCACCATTCCAATCAGATTGCCAGAATGTACTTTTGTTATCTGGTAAATGTGTTTCCTGAAGAAGACATATTGAGAATTTTTGAGATTTTAACCATTGGAATACCTGCCTTCTTTTATTTGAATTTCCTAAACCCCTAACATTCATTGAGCTAATTACGGATGCCATGAACTATTTAGTAGTGCTACTAAAACCTTACTTAACATGGAAACGATCATTTTCCTAACACTGAATTTGTTTTTAGTGGAAAACATATTTTGAAAAGATGTCAAGGGTACCAATTTTTAAGTGGTGAGCTTATTTATAGCGAGAACTATCAACATTTTTTTCTATAGCTGAAAGTTATTTCTACGTAAGATAAATGCAAATTACATTTAGAAAAATAAAAACAGAAACACACAATACGCACAAAAAAAACCACAAAAATACATATATAGCGAGAACTATCAACATTTTTTTCTATAGCTGAAAGTTATTTCTACGTAAGATAAAATGCAAATTACATTTAGAAAAATAAAAACAAAAACACACAATACGCACAAAAAACACAAAAAATACAAAACATACTTTTTAACAGAGGCCTCAATGCCATTTTTCAACATTCATATATGGCCAGCAACATGTGATCTTAGAATTCTATTTCAGCTTAAGAAAGAAAAAAAATACCGATAAAATATTCTACGTTTCGTTATCATTTTTTGAAAGCATTCTTATATGTATCACTGTTTTTAACAAAAATATTTTTAATACACTGACATGAAATTTATAAAGCTTATTGCCGAAGGTGGTAAAACAAAGGAACAAGTTATGCATAGTTTGATATATATGAGTGTAATTGTTCAAAACCTTCAAACATTACATAGATTCATATTCAGTATTTTATAATCAGGGCAGTTGAAAAACAACAATTGTTACTGACCAAACATGGAAGTTATGCATAGTTTAATATATATAAGTGTAATTGTTCAAAACCTTCAAACATTACATAGATTCTTATTCAGTACTTCAAGATCAGGGCAGTTGAAAGACAAAAGTAGTTACTGACCAACACGGAAGCGTACTAATAAACAGGTGGCCACACTGCCATGCCGTTCTGACCGTTTATGGAACCACACCCTCAAATACCTAGTTAATATCTTCTGGATACTATGTTACATAGTGCCGATTCGAGACTGCTGTCTCTATCTACATGTATATACAGATAGATCTAGTTCAATATCATTTGAATGAGTAAAAACACTTCATGAATAAATATGTTTTCTAACACAAAAAGCATGTAGAGACAGTTCAACTACCAATACTTATTACATATTTAAAATTTAATTATCTTACTTTTGTAGGTTTTCCAGATCTATAATTAGCTACCAAATATTCATTTATAACTGATCTTGTGCTAAAAATAGTCTATTTTGAACATGATCAGTAATGCACTGGTGATTCTCATTTCACCTGTTAAAGGTATATACCCATGTTTTTTTTTTTGTATTTTGTCGCATACAGAATACTTATGATCATTTACAATTTATCATATGAACATGATATTAAATATTTAAAGCGAGTTTAGTTTGTCAATAAAAAACAGATTTAACCGTAAATACCACATGTATTTTTTTTAGCTGAGATGCGTCATAGGGCTAGTAGTAGCATTGGAAAAAAAAAACCATACAATACTGGACACTGTGCTACCTTTTATCAAACTAATTTCTCAAAACAAAAATACTACGTGTAATTCAATATTACGCAGTACAAAAAAAAAGAGACAAACAGAAACAAAAGGAAGCTAGGTATAAAATGAATGAACATCCCTGTTTTCTATTTAATTCAATGTTAAAAGTAGTGGTGTGTTGGAAGAATAATTTATCAGTGGTGCATAAACGTAGGTCATATACCTTTAGAGCGATTGTGTTATTCTGTAAACATTACTGCCCTCAATATTTTGACAGTTGACATACCTCAAAAATTACCAAAGATCCACGTTTTGCCCTTTAATTCAGTTACCAAGCAAAGAAAAAACAAACGTAGGAATTGGTCGAAGAATAAATTTATAATTCCTGTATGTGAAACTAGTCTTTTTTAGTTAAAAATGCGAAAAGCGAAAGAAAAGACTTGTTTACAGGACTGTTTCATTTTTAAATGGTGCTATGCATTGAAACTTTTTACAGACTTGTCTTTTTATAAATCCAAACCTATAAATATGCAGGACAGAATTTCAGTCTTAGACAATAAATGTTATTACATTATAAAAAGTACCATATCTGTACCCTTTGCATTTATATAATAATGTAAGATAATGTAAAATAATGTAAGATAATGTAATATTATTATATAATGGAAAAATTCCAAATTATGTTTACAAAACGAAATTTGCCAAGCACAATAACTTTAAACAACTTACCCTTTTATGCCGGATTCGTGTTTAGAATGTTAATATGTGGATCTTCTGGATCTGGAAAAACAAATACATTAATGCATATACTTCGAAAACCTATTATATATTATGATAAATTATACCTATATGCTAAAAACCTAGAACAATCTAAATATCAAGATTTAATTAACCACTTAAGGCAAAGTGCAAAAAAATTTAAAGTAGATCCAAAGAAATACTCGAATTTTCGGTGATTCCAACCAAATTGAACCTTGTGAGAATCTTGAATCAGAAAAACAAAAAGTAGTAATATTTGATGATTTTGTATGCGAAGATAAAAAGGTTAAGAAGAAATAACAAAAACTTCATTCAAGGACGTCACAAAAACTGTTGTTTTAAATTTATTTAAGTCAGTCTTATTTATAAGCACCAAAAGATATTCGAATTAACTGTTAACATTATATTTTATTTGAAAGTCAGGTAAACGAGAAAATGATATGATTTGTAATGACAAAATATTAACCCAAACCCTCTTTTTGCTAATGCAACAAATCAAAAATATGATTTCTTATATATTGACAAACCAAGGAAGTTTTTAAGAAAAAACTTACTGGTTAATATATGATGGGAGTTTTAATGATGTAAAACAAATTAATAAACCCGACAGTATAAGCAAAGTTAAATTTGATATTGATTTAAGTGATTATGCTATAAAAACCCAATTTAAAAAACTTAAAAGGATTCGGAATCGTATCTTCACAGAAATAAGGAACTTGATAACATAATGAACAGGGCATTAATTTATGGGGGGTAATAACCTTATTAACCTAGGAAATCCAGATAAACCCAACGATGCAGTTTGGAGACGATTTATGTTTAAAAAAGTTCAAGGCGTAATAGATGACTTTAAACCTTGAAGATATCAAAAAGTATAAAACAGACACTAGAAACAGAAGTAAAGAAATTGAAGAAATTAACAAAAGTTTTTAAAAAAAGAATTCATTATTAATAGTTTAATTACAAGATAAAATTGAAAAAGAAATGAAAGCTATGGTTTGATTCTATAAAGAACTTGAAGAGAAATCTGATTTGACAGATGAAAACAAAAAAGAAGTATTTCGAGTAAATTTTTAAACATTTTATTCACTCAATTTCAAGAATTAAAAAGATAGTATGATTAAACATGAAGAACTAAAAGACTAGATTATTGAAGCCGAAAAAAATTTACAAAATATGCACCAGTTAGATATCAGAACAAAAAATTAAATAAACTAAACCTGAAACTGAAAAAAAAACACCAAGATTTACTCGTTTACATTTTCAAATAAATTTGCGAAAATAAATCTGAACTGGAAAGGCAGCTTCGCAAAGAGGTGATGACCATGACACTCATTAAAAAACCCTTTAAAAAAAGAGCTCAGTTCTAAAATAGAAACTTTAAAAAACAAATTCGAATTTGGATTAGTACTGTTAACAACCGTCATAATTTAAAAGTATGCATGACTTAAGTAATATTACCAAAAATTCCCAAAAAGATATTAAGAATTTAATGCAAAGTTGAAGAAACATAAAAATGAACTGGACTTTGTAGTTGAAAAATCAGTTAAACACGGAGAATCAATTACTGCTAAAAACTGAAGCAATTAACAATAATTAATGATCAGCTAGAAAATTTTAAGAAACAACTCCGGATCTTGATTAGTACTGTTGACACACGCATAATTTAAGTACGCGGAATTAAGAAAGGAATTAAATACAGTTTATTACAAGAAGATATTAATGAATTTAATTTGCTAAAATTAAAAAAAAAATAAATGATCTGGATCTGTAGTTGAAATATCAGCTAAAAAAGGGAAAAATCAATTACTGCTAATACCCAAGAATTTCTACTAATGCCGAAGAAATTACAAAAGTAAAAAAATGTTTTCTTAAAACAAGAAACACAGTTAACTAGAACCAAAAGGTTTGTTGACAATTTGTCTGTTTCTGAAGTGCTACACACAAAACGAGTTGATGTTTAGCTGAAGTAATTCTGAAATGAAAATAAATTTGTAGAATTAAATCTAAAACTGGAAAAAGTAAGACGTGAAGTGTTTCTTTTGAATACAAAAGTAGAGATGATTATAAAATATTAGACACCGGCTTTAAAAGATATACTTACATAACAATAAACAATGAAAAAGTATTATGATAACCACGATGTCTGGGTATTATCATTATATGAATTGTTGGATGCGGGGCTCTGGGGTGTCGATGAAGACTTGGTTAATGCGGGTTATTTTGATTTATTTAATTTGGAGTCTGGAAATATCGTAGATTATAAAGATTTTATAAACATAAACCAAAAGAATATAAACTAGCTATACCAGATGTACTTTAAAAAAAAAAGTGGTTTCAGTAAAAAAAGCTGGAATTTAAAATAATAAATACTAGGTTTTATTTAAGTCAAGGGAAAAAGGAGAGAGGGTATGTATCCCCAATATCACATTTGGTTTTTAGGTGGTGGCGAGGGGGGGTTTTTTTGGTGAATTTCCCCCTTGGAGTTGGTAGAATAAATCCGTGGAGGATATTGACATCAATAACCTCAGTGACTTCATTGACCCTTTATAAAGTACGTATGTTTGGTAACAATTCGTCAGTACTGTGTATGAAAAAAAATCAAAATTTATTTAACAGAAAATACAATTTTTTGACATTAATCCTTATGCGATTTTGAACCACACCCTGAAGGTGTGGGTTTTATCTTTTACCAGGTAGGGTTTTGTCCAATTCTACATTGGAGGAATATATAAATTATAAAGAAAAGTAAACTTTTGAATTAAACATTATTAAAGTTTTTAATTTAAAATAATGGGAATATTCAATAATATAAAAAGAAAAGTAAGTAAAATAGAATGACAAAATAATAAGAAAACCTCCATTGTTCTTAACAGTTATACCGAAGATACTGATAGTGGATTATTTCAATGGAAAACTGTAAATGCTAGTCCTGGTTTAGTTCAAAATGGTAATTTAAAGTTTAAAAATTAATTTTAAAATTGTATTTTAATTATTCTTATTGATGCAATTAAATTAGATAAAGGAGAAACTAAATTTAAAAACTAAAAAATAAAGAAAATATAATTCTTCAAAGTTACGATGTAAAAAATAACAGAAAAATGAATCATTTCTATTAATTATGCTAATAAATTTAAACGAATGATGTTATTTTTTACTGGTTTAAATGTTAAAAATATTCAATTAACAATTTATGGTTCTTTGATTTAAGATAAGCTAATGTATCAATACCATTATCAAGAATATATCTTTTATCGTCATAAAAATGATAAAAATGTTTTTATTATAACATAAACTGGAAAGATTGTGGGTTTTTCAAACGAATAACTTTAAAGGTGTGATTACTTCGTGTTGAATCAAACAAATATCTTTATTAATTTTTTATGAACTATTTTTTTTTTTACAACATGTTTTTAATTCCTTTACATTTTTTAAAAATTAACTTCGTTTTTTAATAAATATGAATACATTTTACTACGTAATCCAACAAATTCAACGATTGGAATACTGGCAGCTTCATCTTTAAATTTTTTCCCAAATTTCTTTTTTATTATTGTTTGAAAAAAAATTTTGAGTTTTTAAACGTAATCACTATTATCAAAAAAATCTTTGTCCTTATAAAATCCTCATATGCATATTCAGTATTTATTTCATAAAATAATGATTCAGTGTCAGTGAATAAAAGCTTTGCTGAATTCCATACTTTTCCTTAATGTAATTATAATGAAAATCATACATTTAAATATTTTGATAAATCTAGAATACACATTCCCAAAATAACAGGTCTGTTTAATAACAAGCTTTCTTTATTCTATGAAACCAAATAAATTCTTGTTAAACATCGTTGAACTAACAAATGAAGGTTTTGCTATATACTTCAATAAAATATTTTCATCATCTGTCAGCTTAATATTAACCTCTTGCGTAAATTCTCCAACGTCTTACCGAATACAGAGTTGTTCATCAACTTAAAAAAGTCCTTTTCAAATGAATTTTTTGCTTTAGATCTTTTTTGGAGTATTAAAATCAATATACGTTTTTAACCAAGGACTTTCGTCAGAAGTTAATATTCTACGTATTTTTGTTACTTTTAACCGTAATTGTATATATATAAAGATTTTTAAAATGAACAACATAATTTTGTTTTTTTCATTAAAGTTGGAACTATTTTTTTACATTACTTTTTCCTATTTCAAATTCTTTTTTAATATTTTTACTAATAATTTTAAAGCCATTTGTCTGGTATTTTTTAATTTTTTCAGGAGCTAAAGGATAATCATTATGTACAGTATGCAATTCTTTTGGATATTCAAGATCGCATTCAACTATAAAGTTAGTTTTTTCCTTTTGCAATTAATTTTCTTTAATTGTTTTTCGGATATAAATTTAAAGTTTCCAGAGGGTAAAGGTCGACAACATGGCCCAAACCGTAGAGGTTATTGGCGTCGAGGTACATAATGTATTTGCTGTTAAGTTTTGATCATAATCTTTTATATATTTATTGTTTGCTTTACTGTATCTGTTTGAAAAATAACTTATTCCTCCTCTCTGTCCCTTTTCAATAAAAGATACATATCATTTTCAGTTATTAAATCTAACTGAATTCCAGTCATTTTTAACAATTTCATCCCAACTAAACCAGGACTACAAAAATAATGACAAGGTCTAATTTGTAGTACTCTAAACACAACCTTCTAAAAAATTTTTGAATACATCAGCTAAAAGAAATACGTCAGTTTTAAATATAGATCATTTATATTCTCCCATTGTTTTAATTTTAAATTTATTCCCAAAAATTTTTAGCATGTTCATATTTTCATTAGATATGTGTGTTTCATTTAAAATTGAATAAAACTCTTCTTTAGGAGGTAATTTTATTTCTTTGAATTTTTTAAATGAATCCATGGGAATCATTGATGGATAAACACCTTTTGTTTTTAATAAATTCTGTAAATTTTTAAAGGGAAAATTTTTCCAGAAGATATTTAATTTGGGATATTTTTTTGGGTAAAATTTTCCAATGATTGAGACATAAATTGTAATGAATCAATAAGAATTAAATCACTTACCATAAATGTCATGTATCTTTCCATATTGTTTGGAATAACATTGACTTCTTTTTTGAATTTCCTATTTGTTGCATTAAAAAAATGGAAATCATAACCCCCTTAAAAATTTTGAAAAATGACGGGAATTTTATGTGTTAGTCTTTAAAATTAATATTACATTCTGAGTGAGCACTTTCTCTGAATTTTCCTGTTATATGACAGTGATCTCTTACTCGAACTTCACCTTCTATATGTTCTTTTCCACAGATGTGGCAAGATTTCTGCTTTTTAAATTCAATTTCATCTTTTTTAGACATTCTTAAATCTTTGTGAAAATTATCTCTAAATATTTCCTTACAATGCTCTTCTTCCTCGAGCATTTTTTTCTATAAATTTATAAACCGCGTTGGGTCCTCTGTAAACCTGTGTTGGTTTAGTATATTTGTCGTCATAGCAACAAACGACTTTATAACCATAACCGCAGTCTATATGATTTTGGTATGGTTCAGTAAATGAAAATTCAGTTGATGGTAAAGCAGTTAAAACTTTCTTAGTTACTGATTCAAAATCAGCATAGATAACAAAAGGTACTTCTAATTGTTTGTGGTAGTTTTTAAATTCTAGTTTACTACCTTCTGGTGGCATTTTAACACCCTGAATACCATTGATAGCTAAACAATTTTCAACATGTTCTTTTAATATTCTTTCTTGGGTAAAGTGTTGCAGGCATGATCTACAAAAATGTTTCTTGTTTGTATTTTTTGTTTTGTTATTCATTAATCTATTAAAGTCTTTTATCCAAACATAATGTTGCACCGCCGGTGAAGCCTCTGGTGAGCTTCGTTGTGTTATTTCGTTATTATTAATTAATAACATGTCACAGTGTTCTCCGTATTGATATTTTGATATGTACAATGGATAAATTCCCGTAGTTTCTTCATAACCAAATATATTAAATGAAATATCATTTAAAACTTCTATTTTAGGTATTTGATTTAATGTAACAGGAAATTTAATTCCAGTATAATCAAGATCGTTTATATGTATTTTATATTTTGAATTTTTTTGAGGATCTTTTTCAACAGGAAATTTGTAAGCTAAATGACACAATCTAAAACATTCATTATCATCATTCTTTATATTTATCAATCCTTTCATTGAATTTTGTAATGGTTTTGGTAATTCTAAATAACTTGAAGCAGCCAGTGGTGTATATTTATATCTATTTATATAATGAGCATCAACTGACTCTATTCTCCAGCCGCTTCCTTCTGAAATCCAATTACCAAATCTATTTATTATTTCATCAAAAGTTTGACGTAAAGTGTTTTTTATTTCGTTTGTGTTAATAATTTCTAAAGCTTTTGATTGAAAATAAGCTGGTTTATATATTGTATCTGTTGCGCTTATTTTTACAAAAGTTATTTTTAAAACAACGCTTGTTTTCATACCTTTTAAAGCTTTAAGTTCAGATTTAAGTATTTCATAAGAGTCGTTTATAGTTAAATATAGTTGATATTTTGGATCTTGTCTATATTCAACTTTAATTTCAAATTTCTTATAATATTGATTTTTTGATCTCTCAATTTCCATCTATATATTATATTTAGAAAATAAAATTCGTTAAGCAAAAAAGGGTTAAAAAAATAATAAAATAAATAAAGTTTAAGAAGAAATAAAATATTTAAATTGATATCTTTTTCCATTAGTTTTTGATATTCCACTTTTTACTCTGTTTTTCCCTTCACAGCACATTTTTATTAACCCTGAATTAATATCACGGCCTTTAAATGCTGCGTAAGTGCTTTTATATATTTTTTCTTCATTAGTGTAACAATCGGTTGTAATAACTCTTTTAGGGTTGGGACAATCACATAACCTTTCGACATTTTCTTCTTCTAACATTAAACAATCACAGTCCCATTCAAATAAATTCCTTTCTAATAGATAAGGATCTATAACATTTTGTAATTTATCAATGACATGATTTTTATATTCATCGCTAACTATTTGATTAAGTTTTGATTTAATAACATTTCTTATTTTAAGAACTTTTTTATATGAATTATTGTCTGGATTCATTATTTCTCCTAAAGTGCTAGATAATTTTGACATAATCATTCTATCTACCTTTCTATTAACCATCTATATAATATACTTATAGAAAACAATCTCTACAAACACACGTAAAGAAACTATATTGATTTGAGAAATTTGTTTATATTATCTATATCTTTTGAATAAGATTTTAAAGTTATTTTTTAAAATTGTTATCAACTGTTAAAATTTTAATACCTTCTTGAGACATTCTGTATAGCCATTCTTCGTGTAATTTGTGTAGTTTTTCTAAATAATCTAAACCAACTCTGTTTTCTTCAGTTCAGTTTCTTTTTTGAAGTCTTTGAAAACATATTTTAGGATCGGTTTTAACATAAATAAAGCATTAATTGGGTTTTTTTCCATATATTTTAATAACATGATCAATTAAGAAAAGATTGTATACTGCCCACTCGGGGTCATTTATAACATCGTTGTCGTGATATTGTTTTGTAAAAACGTTGTTGTTAGTTAAATAACATCGTTCAAGAAAAGAAACACCATCAAATTTTTTAGCAGAATTTAACATTTTTATGTGACTGTTTAAAGTTGCTAATTGAAAATGAAATGAATATTTTAGAGGTTCTTGAGCAGCAAGTTCAAAAAGGTTATATGAATTTCCGCTTGGATCCATAACATTTTGCCATTCATGAATTGGTTCTGGAATTATATTAAAATTAGGATTATATTCTTTAATAATATCTAAAAACGTACTTTTATCTGATGCAATATTACCTTCAACTGATATAATTTTTCTCATTTATATAAAACACTTATAGAAAAAATCTTTAATTAAAGTTAAAGTTAATATAACTCTTCTTCTTTTTTACTTTTATATCCGTTAAGTTTAAATTCCTTCATATATGTTTCAAAGGGCATTGAATAATTTTTTTTTCTTTCTGCATTTCTAACAGTATTGTAAAAATATCTTGAATAACTTTTTTCTCTTCTTCTTTTCCAGGATCATTGGGGTTACGAACAGCTAAAGCTGCAATCCGTGCTTTTGTTTTTAGTTGTTTTATTTTGTGATGATGTGCTTTTAAAATAAATTTCTTGTCGCCAACTTTTAGTCTATTAATAAATATAGTAATTATTGATGGAACAGCACCAGCTACTGCTACAAATATAGGAATAGCTGGAACAAGTGCTAATGCAGCTGAGCAACCAAAGATACCTGCTGTAATCTGCAACCCTGTATTTACTCTTCCACAAAACTTATAACTTTTTCTGTAAGCAGCAGCTAGTTTAGTTAAGTGAATAATTAATTGATCTATTGTTTCTATTCCATTATTAGAAATTAGATTTTTATTGCGCATTTATATAATATATTTTCAATTTAAATTTCTTCCAATTCATTAAACGGAACCCAATACTGTTAGAAATGCAGAAAGAAAAAAACTATTCAATGCCCTTTGAAACATATATGAAAGAATTTAAACTTAACGGATATAAAAACAAAAAAGAAGAAGAGTTATATTAACTTTAATTAAAGATTTTTTCTATGAGTATTTTATATAAATGAGAAAAATTATATCAGTTGAAGGTAATATTGCATCAGGAAAAAGTACGTTTTTAGGTATTATTAAAGAATATAATCCTAATTTTAATATAATTCAAGAACCAATTCATGAATGGCAAAATGTTATGGACCCAAGCGGAAATTCATATAACCTTTTTGAACTTGCTGCTCAAGAACCTCTAAAATATTCATTTCATTTTCAATTAGCAACTTTAAACTGTCACATAAAAATGTTAAATTCTGCTAAAAAGTTTGATGGTGTTTCTTTTCTTGAACGATGTTATTTAACTAACAACAACGTTTTTACAAAACAATATCACGACAACGATGTTATAAATGACCCCGAATGGGCAGTATACAATCTTTTCTTAATTGAACATGTTATTAAAATACATGGAAAAAACCCGATTGATGCTTTTATTTATGTTATAACCGATCCTAAAATATGTTTTCAAAGACTTCAAAAAAGAAACAGAACTGAAGAAAACAGAGTTGGTTTAGATTATTTAGAAAAACTACACAAATTACACAAAGAATGGTTAAACAGAATGTCTCAAGAAGGTATTAGAATTTTAACAGTTGATAACAATTTAGAAAAAATAACTTTAAAATCTTTAGGCTTTAGAAATTATTAACACAAACGAAATAAAAAAAACTTTGCGTCAAGCTTTTGATGAAATAATAAATAGAATTGGTAATTGGATTTCAGAAGGAAGTGGTTGGAGAATAGAGTCAGTTGATGCTCATTATATAAATAGATATAAGTATAGTCCATTGGCTGCTTCAAGTTATTTAGAATTACCAAAACCATTACAGAATCCAAAGAAAGAATTAATAAATATAAAGAATGATGATAATGAATGTTTTAGATGGTGTCATTTAGCTTACAAATTTCCTGTTGAAATAGATCCTCAAAGAGTTTCAAAGTATGAAGAACATATAAACAATCTTGATTATACTGGAATTAAATTTCCTGTTACATTAAATCAAATACCTAAAATAGAAGTTTTAAATGAAATATCATTTAATATATTTGGTTATGAAGAACCTATGGGAATTTATCCATTGTACATATCAAAATATCAATACGAAGAACACTGTGATATGTTATTAATCAGTAAAGATAAGATAAATGGCGACTGTAAGTCACCAGGGACCCCGGTCCATCATTATGTTTGGATAAAAGACTTTAATAGATTAATGTTTAACAAAACAAAACATCAACATAAAAAACATTTTTGTAAAACATGTTTACAATGTTTTACACAAGAAAGAATATTAAAAGAACATGTTGAAAATTGTTTAGCTATCAATGGTGTTCAGGGTGTTAAAATGCCACCAGAAGGTAGTAAAGTAGAATTTAAAAACTACCACAAACAATTAGAAGTACCCTTTGTTATCTATGCTGATTTTGAATCAGTAACAAAGAAAGTTTCAACTGTTTTACCATCACCCGAATCTTCATTTACCGAGCCGTATCAAATACATATAGACTGCGGCTATGGTTATAAAGTTGTTTGTTGTTATGACGACAAATATACTAAACCAACACGGGTTTACAGAGGACCCAACGCAGTTTATAAGTTTATAGAAAAAATGCTCGAGGAAGAAGAGCATTGTAAGGAAATATTTAATGAAAACTTTAAGAAAGATTTGAAAATGTCTAAAAAAGATGAAGCTTTATTTAAAAAGCAAACATCTTGTCATATCTGTGGAAAAGAATATAAGAAAAATGAAACACCAGTAAGAGATGAAAAACAAAGTTTTCCAAACGGACCAAAGGTCAAGGACAACAGTCCTCGAGGGCTACCGCCCGTCCGGGATCACTGTCATATAACTGGAAAATTTAGAGGAAGCGCTCACTCAGAGTGTAATATTAATTTTAGACTAACGCATAAAATTCCTGTTGTTTTTTATAATTTAAGAGGTTATGACAGCCATTTTATTATGCAGCAAATAGGAAAATTTAAAAAAGAAATTAACGTCATTCCGAACAATATGGAAAAATACATGGCGTTTATGATTTCTGATTTAATTTTTATTGACAGTTTCCAATTTATGTCGCAGTCATTGGATAACTTAGTAAAAAACATCCCAGATTTTAAATATTTATCCCAAGAATTTCCTAAAAATAAACTCAATTTATTAAAAACAAAAGGTGTTTATCCATATGATTACATGGATTCATTCAAAAAATTCAAAGAAACTAAATTACCATCAAAAGAAGAATTTTATTCAGTGTTAAATGAAACTTATATTTTTGATAATGAATACGAACATGCTAAAAATATCTGGAAAAAATTTAAAATAAAAACAATGGGAAATTACCATGATCTCTACCTAAAAACTGACGTACTGCTTCTAGCAGACGTATTTGAAAATTTTAGAAGGTTGTGTTTATCATATTATAAATTAGACCCGTGCCATTATTTTAGTAGTCCTGGGTTAGCCTGGGATGCAATGCTTAAAATGACCGGAATTCAGTTAGATTTAATAACTGATATCGATATGTATTTATGTATTGAAAAGGGGCTTAGAGGTGGAATTAGCTATATTTCGAACAGATATAGCAAAGCAAATAATAAATATATGAAAGATTACAATCCAAAAGAAAAACGTAAATACATTATGTACCTTGACGCCAATAACCTTTACGGTTGGGCCATGTCGCGACCTTTACCCTCTAGGAACTTTAAATTCATATCCGAAAAACAATATAAGAAATTAATTGCAAAAGGTAAAACTAACTTTATAGTTGAGTGTGATCTTGACTATCCAGAAGACTTACATTCTGTTCACAGCGATTATCCTTTAGCTCCAGAAAAAATTAAAATACCAGATGAATGGTTATCTAATTACAGTAAAAATATTAAAGAAAAATTTGAAATAGGAAAAAGCAATGTAAAGAAGTTGGTTCCAACTTTAATGAAAAAGGAAAAATATGTTGTTCATTTTAAAAATCTTGAACTGTATACACAACTCGGTTTAAAAGTAACCAAAATACATAGAGTATTAACGTTTGATGAAAGTCCCTGGTTAAAAGAATATATTGACTTTAATAAACAGAAAAGATCTGAAGCAAAAAATTCATTTGAAAAGGACTTTTTTAAGTTGATGAACAACTCTGTATTCGGTAAGACGATGGAGAATTTACGCAAGAGGGTTAATATTAAACTAACTCATGACGAAAATATTTTATTAAAACATGTTGCCAAACCATCATTTATTAGTGCAACAAAATTTAACGAGAATCTTTTTGGGATTCATAGAATAAAAGAAAGTTTATTATTAAATAGACCTTGTTACGTCGGAATGTGCATTCTAGACTTATCAAAATATTTAATGTATGATTTCCATTATAATTACATTAAAGAAAAGTATAAAAACTCAGTAAAGTTATTATTTACTGACACAGACTCATTGTGTTATGAAATTAAAACTAAAGATGCGTATAAAGACTTTTATAAAGATAAAGAATTATTTGATAATAGTGATTACGAAAGTAATTCAAAATTTTACTTCGGTATTAATAAAAAAGTAATAGGAAAATTTAAAGATGAAGCTGCCGGCATTCCAATAGTTGAGTTTGTTGGATTACGGAGTAAAATGTATTCATATTTATTAGAGAATTCATGTGAGCATAAAGCTCAGATTAATATTAAAAAATGTAAAGGAATTAAAAAGAGTGTTGTTAAGAAGACAATAGTTCATAAAGATTACAAAGATACTTTGTTTAACTCAACACAAAGTATGCATAAATTTAAAGTTATAAGATCGAAAAAACATAATGTTTCTAGTTATGTTATAAATAAAACATCATTATCATGTTATGATGATAAAAGATATATCCTCGAGGACGGGGTTACTACCCTGGCTTATACATAAAAAATTAAAGATTTATACATCTTTCACACTTTAGAAAGAACATAGTTTCTTATTTTTAGGACATCTTTTACGGTGTAATTTTTCACACTTTAGAAAGAACATAGTTTCTTATTTTTTGGACATCTTTTACAATGTAATTTTTCGCACTTTAGAAAGAACATAGTTTCTTATTTTTAGGGCATCTTTTACGATGTAATTTTTCTTTGGGACATCACTTCCCAATTTTTAGCTCCGGTTAAGAGAAACATAAGTTTCTGTTTTTATGATTGTTTTAGGAGAAACATAAGTTTCTACTTAAATAATAGAACCATAAATTGTTAATTGAATATTTTTAACGTTCAAAGAATTAATAGAAATAATATCATTCATTTTAAATTTATTAGCATAATTAATAGAAATAGATTCATTTTTTTCTGTTATTTTTTACATCATAACTTTGAAGAATTATATTTTCTTTGTTTTTTAGTTGTAATTTAGCTTCTCCTTTATCTAATTTAATTGCATCAACAAGAATAATTAAAATACAATTAAAATTAATTCTTACATTATTACCATTTTGAACTAAACCAGGACTAGCATTTACAGTTTTCCATTGAAATAATCCACTATCAGTATCTTCGGTATAACATGTTAAGAACAATGGGGGTTTTCTTATTATTTGTCTTTCTATTTTACTTACTTTTTCGTTTATATAATTTAATATTCCCATTATATTAATTATTCCAGTTAAATAAAATACAGTAATTAATTAAAGTTTTAAATAATGTTTTAATTCAAAAGTTTACTTTCTTTATAATTTATATATTCCTCCAATATGTAGAATTTGACATAACTACCTGGTAAAAGATAAAATCCTACGCCTTCACGTGATGGTTCAAAATCAACATAAGGATTAATGTCAAACATTGTATTTTCTGTTAAATAAATTTTGATTTTTTTTCTCATACACAGATACTGACGAATTGTTACCAAACATACGTACTTTATCAAGGTTAATGAAGTCACTGAGGTTATTGATGTCAGTATCCTCCACGGATGTTATATCTACACTCCCAGAGGGAAATTCACCAATTAAACCCCCTTGCCACCACCTAAAAACCAAATGTGATATTGGGGATACGAACCATCTCTCCTTTTCCCTTGACTTTAAATAAAACCTAGTATCTATTATATAAATTCCAGCTTTTTTTACTGAAAACACATTTTTTAAAGGTACATCCGGTATAGCTAGTTTATATTCTTGGTTTATGTTTATAAAATCTTTATAATCTACGATATTTCCAGACTCCAAATTAAATAAATCAAAATAACCCACACTAACCAATTTTTCATCGACACCCCAGAGCCCCGCATCCGCCAAAGTATATAATGATAATATCCAGACACCGTGGTTATCATAATACTTTTTCATTGTTATTGTTATGTAAGTATATCTTTTAAAACCGGTGTCTAATATTTTATAATCATCTCTACTTTTGTATTCAAAATGAAACACTTCACGTTTTACTTTTTCCAGCTCAGATTTATATTCTGTAAATTTATTTTCATGTTCGAGAATTACTCCAGCTAAATCATCAACTCGTTTTGTTGTAGCAACTTCAGAAGCAGACAAATTGTCAACAACACCTTTTGTTCTAGCTAATTGTGTTTCTTGTTTTAAGAAAACATTTTTTTACTTCTGTAATACTTTCCCAATTTGTAGAAATTGATTGAGTATTAGTGGTTATTGCTTTAGTATTAGCAGTAATTAACACTCCTTGTTTAGCTGATTTTTCAACTACAAAGTTCAGTTCTTTTTTATTTTTTTCCACTTTAGCATTAAATTCGTTGATATCTTCTTGTAATAAAAATGTAAGTTTACTTAAGTCCGCATACTTTAAATTGTGACGTGTGTCAACAGTACTAATCAAGGTCCGGAGTTGTTTCTTAAACTTTCTAGCTGATCATTAATTGTGTTAATTGCTTCTCCTTGTTTAGCTGATTTTTCAACTACAATGTCCAGTTCATTTTTATGTTCTTCAACTTTAACATTAAGCTGCGTTATATCTTCTTGTAATTTTTTTGTAATATTACTTAAGTCTGCATACTTTAAATTATGGCGGTTATCAACAGTACTAATCCAAATTCGAATTTGTTTTTTAAAGTCATCTATTTTTAGAATTAAGCTCTTTTTTAAGGTTATTTAATGTAGTGTCATGATCATCACCTCTTTGTGAAGCTGCCTTTTCCAATTCAGATTTATATTCTGCAGATTTATTTGAAAATGTATCGAGTAAATCTTGGTGTTTTTTTGTAAAGCCAGTATTTAGTTTATTTATTTCTGTTCTGATTTCTAATTGATACATATTTTGTAACTTTTTCTCGGCTTCAATAATCTTGTCTTTTAGTTCTTCATGTTTAATCATACTATCTTTTAATTCTTGAATTTGAGTGAATAAAATGTTTAAATTGACTCGAAATACTTCTTTTATGTTTTCGTCTGTCAGATCAGATTTCTCTTCAAGTTCTTTAATAGAATCAACCATAGCTTTCATTTCTTTTTCAATTTTATCTTGTAATTGAACTATTAATAATGAATTCTTTTTAAAATCTTTTGTTAATTCTTCAATATTCTTTACTTCTGTTTCTAATGTCTGTTTTATACTTTTAATATCTTCAAGATTATAATCATCTATTACACCTTGAACTTTTTTAAACATAAATCGTCTCAAAACTGCATCGTTGGGTTTATCTGGATTTCCTAGGTGTATAAGGTTATTACCTCTCATATCTAATGCTCTGTTCATTGTGTTATCAAGTTCCTTATTTCTGTGAAGATACGATTCCGATTCTTTTTTCTAAGTTTTTTTAATTGTTTTTTAGTAGCATAATCACTTAAATCAATATCAAATTTAACTTTACTTATACTGTCGGGTTGATTAATTTGTTTTACATCATTAAAAACTCCCATCTATATAATTCCTGTAAAGTTTTTTCTAAAAAACTTCCTTGGTTTGTCAATATATAAGAAATCATATTTTTGTTTTGTTGCATTGGTAAAAGAGTTAGGGTTAATATTTTGTTCATTACAAATCATATCATTTTCTCGTTTACTTGGACTTTCAAATAAAATATAATGTGAACAGTTAATCCGAATATTTTTTGGTGCTTTATAGTAAGACTGACTTAAATAAATAGCACAACAGTTTTTGTGACGTCCTTGAATGAAGTATTTTGTTATTTCATTCTGAACCTTTTTATCTTCACATACAAAATCATCAAATATTACTACTTTCTGTTTTTTTGATTCAAGATTCTCACAAGGTTCAATTTGGTTGGAATCGGCCGAATATTCAAGTATTTCATTTGGATTTATTTTATTTTTTTCTGCAATTCCATTTAAAAGTTTAATTAAATCTTGATATTTAGATTGTTCTAGGTTTTTACATATAGGTATAATTTATCATAATATATAAGAGGTTCTCGAAGTATATGCATTAATGTATTTGTTTTTCCAGATCCAGAAGATCCACATATTAACATTCTATAACATGAATCTGGCATAAAAGGATATTGCTTAAATTGTTTAAACTTATTAGATTTATCACTTTTTGTATCATAATTTGGAATTTCCATTTATATATAATAATACATTATTTACATTATCATACATTATCTTACATTATCTTACATTATTTTTCATTATCTTACATTATTATATAAATGCAATCAAAACTTAATGAAATGAGAATAAGAAAAAACTTAGTCGGGCAAAAGATGAGGGCTCTTAGAGAAGAAATAATGAAAGAAAAAATTAGAAAAGCTACAAATCGTGATATGTACACTGAAATTTATAAACCAATTACTGAAGGAATAGAAAGTCAAAAAGAAAAATTATCAAGTCAGTTAAAATCATTACCTGGAATTAAGGAGCAATTAGCGTTACTTCCAAAAAGTATATCAGAAGAATCTAAAAAACAACAAGCTTTAAAATCAACTCCTTATACACCGATAGATTGGGGAGATGAACCTGCTGAATGGGTTCCTCAAGATGAATTTAAGAGATTAGAAGATTATGGAAGAGAAAAGATGGGAATGATTGCAGGGCCGCCACCAACGGGAATGATTGCATGGCCGCCACCAGCAGATATTATAATGGGAGAAGAAGATTATAATAAATTATCAAGAGAAGAAATTAAAAAATTAGAAAAAAACTTTATGTCACCAATATATAGGGCAGATGGATCTGTTAGACTCATACCTAAAGAAAAAGAATTTAGGGAAAGACCAAAAGAATTGGGAGCAAGACCAAAAACAAAGAAAATACCTACAGTAGATTTAGATGCTTCTCTGGATAATGATGTTTTAGAAGAATATAAATAATACAAACCGTCTGAAATGTTTGACTTTTTTACTGCAGATGAATCTAATCCTGATAAAATAAATAAAGACATACTTAAAAATACAATAAATGGTGTTACTGAGGATATCAAAAGATTAAATGGTTTAATAACTGGCAAATTAAATTCAAAAGATCCAAATAAGCAAGAAGAAGCAAAAGAATTAAAACATGAACGAAATGAACTCATAAAGTACAAAGTCCGGTTAAATCATATTCATGGTATGTCTTCTACATATGGACAAGGAATAAGATATCATAATCCATATAAAGTTTCATCAAATGGACAATATGGTAATTTACTTATTAACTTAAATAAACTTTATGGTCAAAACAAATTAATTGCTAAGGATAGAATAACTGGAAAAGAAGTAATTAACACTAAAGTAGATAATGATTTGATTGATTTGATTAATAAAAGATATAACAATAATAAAAAACATTCAATTCGTTCTAGAAAATATTTAAAGAATTAACAGAAATTCAGGATTACCTATCAATAAAAGATCTATGAAATTTAAAAAAAGAAATAAGGGGCAGGGTTATGACGTTTGTCCATGTAATCCAGAAGAATTGGTTAATGATTGGAGTTAATTTGTGGTTCAATTGATGCTGGAAATAATAATGAAGAACTAAAAAATGAAGGTATTAGCATAATTGATGAATTATTAAAAATGAATTCACTCTTACCAGAACAACATGAAATGTTATATAAAAAATATTTTTCTTGAATATATAAATGGAACAGAAAATAGTATTAAGTTCTGAAACAGTTAAAGACGATAATAAAAATACTCAGAGTGATTTTACAATCAGATTTGGTCGTTCTTTAATTTTAGATAAAAATAAAACTTATGCTGTTGGTTTGGATAGTATTAACACTATGACTTATTCTTGGCATAATATTAGTGATGAATATGATAATAAAAGAATTCGTTATAATAATGGTAAGGATTGGAAAGATATTATATTTACAAATGGTTCTTACAGTTACACTGATATTAATAATGACATAAGGGAAACATTAATTAGTAATGATGATTATGAATTTGATAAATCAGACATTGCTCCAATAAGTTTGGAATTTGATTTAAGTAGTTTTAAGATTTTGATTTCAATTAAAGATAATTTTATGTTGGATTTAAGAATGTCAAATTTCCATACATTGCTTGGATTTGAGAAAAAAGCATTGAGAAATACTGAATGGGGAACTACAACACCAAATATAACTAACTCTGTGGATACAATTTACATTCATTGTGATCTTATTGATAATTCACTTGTTGATGGTAATTTTAGTGATATTATCTATGCTTTAAGTACTGCAGATTTAACAAGAGCTTATCCGTTTACAAAAGAACCACAAAGAGTTTGATATTCTGAAATTAATAAAAATATTATAAATTCAATAAGAATATATATTACAGACATATTTGGTAGAATAATTAATTTTAATGAGGTCGAAACAAGTTTTACATTAATATTAAAAGAAATTAATTAAAATTTAGTTTTATATAATGTTAAAGAAAGTTTATGACAAAAATAAAGGAATATTTATTAATGTTGATGCTCACACGGGAAAAGAAATCATACACGGTATACCTGTGGTCTCCGAAGACGCAGTCCTTGGCACAGGTATCTTTGACACTTTAACGAAATTGTTTTCAAGTGGAGTTGCATCTTCAATTAGCACAACTGGAAAAAAAGCTCTGGAAACAGCAGGAAAAGCCGCGCTAGAAAGTGGAACAAAAAAGGTTGGAATGGAAGTTGGAAATTTAGCTACTAATAAAATTGTTGAAAAATTTAAAAAGAAACCTACTTTAATTGCCAAGGAATTACAAGAAAAGAATAACAGTAAATATAATAAGAAGGAGGATATTAATATGAGAATAAATAGAATATTGTCAGGATCGGGGACGCGTAAACGTATTAACAGATTAATTCATAAAAAATAAAATAATATATAATATATAAATGTTTAGAACAAAACAATATTGTGAAAGATACGAACTAACTCCTATTCAATTAGATACAGCTTTAATATCTGTCTTGGGAAATAATGTTAAGCAACAAAAAAAACGGATATCACTTTACAATTAATGATAGAAGCTCATATTTTGATTGGTTTAATGGTTATTTTGAAGTAAGTTTTAAAGTTAATAAGCTTGCTGATGGTGCTAATTATGCTGATGGAGATCAAATTGCTTTAATTAATAATGCAACTTCATTAATTGATCAGTTAGTGGTTAAACAAAATGGGAAAATTGTATATGATTGTAATAATTTATACAAAGTAATAAATGTAAAAAATTTAGTTGAATTATCTAATGATTATGTAGAATCAACTGGAACAAATGAATTTATCTATTTAGATACTACTGCTGTTGCCGAAAGTAGGGATGACCAAGCTGGATATAATAAAGGTTTTGCTTCAAGAAAGTTATCATCCAGGGTGGTAATGAGGTAATGCTAAAATTCCACTAAATAATTATTCATTTTTCAGGGTTTAGAAACTTAATATTTTACCTCCAAGTCAAATTCAAATAACACTGCAGCTGACAGATGATGATGAATTAATTTTTAGAGCTAATGCTGCTGATGCTGGTAGAGTAATTGTAACAAAATTAATTCTATGGGTTCCACGTTTAATTTTTAATGAATTTGGGTTTAATCTAATTTATGAAAGATTTACAAAAGCAAGATGGTCATACCTTCGGGAAATGATAACACAATCAACTGATACACAACAAAATAATATAACCTTTAGAATAACAGCTGGTGTAACAAAACCACAACATGTATTTGTTTATTTACAACGACCTGATAAAAGTAATGCACAAAGACAGAATCCGCATTTATTAGATACATTTAAAGCTAATGCAGCAGATGATGATTGCACATTAGAATCTTGTCGTCTTGAAGTTGGTAATGGTGTTTTTTTATCCAGAAACAGAATACACAAGTATATCAAGAATATATGATGATGTAATTAATTATTATTATTAACAAAATAATAAGACCACTGGAAGTCTGCTAAATAGATCAAACTTTTATAGTTTATTTGGATTTATTCATTTTAATTTGGAATATAAAAAGGAAGTAATAACAGAAGATCCTAAGCATATTACATTAACAGCTAAGTTAAATGCTGCACCAACAGCTAATATTCGTGTTTATGCAATTGTATTGTATGAGGAAACAGTTGAAATAAATACTGTTGGAAATGAACTTGTTATTGTTTAAATAAATTAAAAATAAAATAAAATAAAAATAAAATAAATATAAAGTCTATAATGGCATCAAATTATATTGAATATAAAGTAAATTTAACAGACGGTCAAAAGAAAAATTTAGCACAAGCTTATAATAATAAAACTCCATATAATTTTAGATTAAAATATGAACAACTGCAGGGAAACTTTCCTTTACTTTTAACAAAAACACAAATTAATCAAATTAAAAAGTCTATTAGAAATAATAAGGGGTTAGAAATTACAATTTCAAAAAAAAAACAAATGTCCAGTCAAGGTCAAAATGGTGGATTTTTTAGGAGCTTTGGCTGGTTTGTTAGGAAAAACAATTCTTCCAATGGCAGCAAAAATAGCTCCAAAAATATTAGCCCCTCCTAGGCATCGGGGCCCTCTCTGGGTTAGCCAGTACCGGTGTTAGTAAGTTACTTGGGAATGGTATGATTTCAGTAGCCAATGATAAGAGAAATATGATATCACCATATCTTACGCCTAATCAAAGCAAGCAACTAGTAGGATCCGGAGTGATTAAATTAACACAAAAACAGAGACAAAATGGCGGCTTTTTGGGTATGCTGGCTTCTAGTCTAGGAATACCTTTGATTACATCTTTGTTAAGTGGGAAAGGATTACAGATTGATTCCCAACGGAGGCCGTACAGACGAATTCCTATAGTAAAAAAAAATAAAATTTATAAACAAACCAATTTCTAACTTTGAAATTGAACAATGGGTTAAAAAATTAAAAATTAAAAATTTTAGGGGTGTATTTAGTAGAAATAATTTACCAAAATCAAAGTTGAATAATGAATGTGGAAGTATAAATTTGGACGACTCTGTTGGACCTGGAACACATTGGATTTGTTACTTAAATACTTTGTACTTTGATCCATTTGGACTTCCTCCGCCGAAGGAGGTTACTGAATATATACCCGGAGTTAAGTATAACAACATACAATATCAAGACAAAACAAGTACGCTCTGTAGTTACTATTGTTTATTTTTCATAAAAATGTTACAAAACAAAGTACCGTTGTATGATTTATTGTATAGAATACTAAAAGTTAACAATCAAAGAGTAAATGAACAAACAATTGTAAATTATTTTAAACTATTTTAAGTGTGGAGTTTAAATATAGAATCTCTTAAATTTTCCTTCTGGATTTTATTTTTAAATATATGTTTTCTTCATTTGGTTAAAAAAAAGATTTTAATAAATTATTTATTAAAATCTTTTGTTTTTTTAATTGGTCGACTTTGGATTTTTTAGAAGAGGGTGGCTAATTGAAATTGAAAAAAGTGCGCCAGAAGCGCCATTTCTTATACTACTGACCACATTCGTAACAGATCGCATTTGTAACATGTGTTACAAATGCGATCGCCTATGTAACAGGTGTTACAAATGAGATCGCATATGTAACAGAAATCAAGCACATTTGTAACAATTTTTGAGACAAATGTGATCGATGCCGATTTTTGATGTGACATCTGATCACATTTGTCACATGTCATTTCAATCGGAAAAATGAACAAAAAAAGTGCATTTTTACATCTGAACACATTTGTAACTTGTTTAAGATCACTTTTTACAAAGTGACAAAGTAAGATATTGTGCCCCATCCTTTGTACGTCTTTCCGTCGTCCGACCGTCCGTCCGTTTACATTTTTCTTGTGAATACGATAAAAAAAACCATTTATTATTGATTTTGACAAAACTTGCACAGAACTTGTATATATCTTGATTTTCTCGGTTCCTTTAAAAAACCCCAACCATATCACCTTATTCGTCTTGGAGTTATGCCCCAAAGAGGGCAATAATTACGACTTTAGCCTTGTGCCACGCGATAGAGACCACATTTTTTTGTTTATTTTGACTAAACTTGCACACAACTTATATATCTATAAGATTTCGATTCTTTCAAAAATAACCGTTTTGCCACCATTTGACTGGGAGTAACGGCCCCTCAATTGCAAACATGCTGATTTTATCCTTGTCAACACAATGGAACTACACTTATTATTTGAATTTTTTTTGTTTTATAAAGGATCTCACTCCCTTTAAAAACAGCCATATCGCGCCATTTGTCTTGGAGTTATGGTTTTTAAATGGCAAAAATTGCTTATTTTAGTCTTGTGAACACAATGGAGACCATAGTTTAATTTCATTTTACCAACTTGTAGAGAAGTTATATTCTAAAACATCTCGGTTTCTTGCGAAACCAAGCTTTTAATAGCACCCTTTGACCTGAAGTTATGGCCCCTAAAATGACAAAATGTGCTGACTTTAGCATTGTGAACATGACATAGAATCATATTTATTATTTGATTTTGCCCCAAACTCGCTTTGGGAAATTACATATCATTAAGATCTTGCTTTTTTCCTCGAAGAGTAGCCAATCACGCTATTTGTCTTAGAGTTATGGCCCCTGAAATGGCAAAAAACGCGATTTATAACATGTAAGTATATTTAACTCATATTGAGCGATAGTGGGTCATGACGACCCTCTTGTTGATTATAGGGATATTTCCGGTCAGGTTAATATCTTGGTACTGGTTTGTTATCTAGCAATTAAACTTGGCAAGAATACCGTTATCATCACTGGTCTGATCATAGTAGCATGGTACTATAATATGTACATGTTACTATCGGTTTTGGTTTGTAAGATTTCATTTTTACTTAATGCATGAATATAGAATATGTATGTTTAAAAGGGGGAAGAGGCACACCACATTGAACCCAAAAACCACATGCAATACCTGATGTTCAACTTTTATAGTCGGCAAATTGCTGGTTTTTATCGCTTCAACAACAAATAAAATGCACTAAAATAAGATCAATGCAGTCTCCAACTAACATAGAAATTCTTGTAAAGCTTTTTTCCGTAGAAACACAGGGTATATATACATTTATGTATACTTTAAATAGGACTATTTGACTATTCCGAAGACTGCTCATGGCATTGTTCTGATACTGATGTCTACGGCGTTCGCGGGTTCGTTGCAAGATAGGTTTTTTTTCGTTTTCGATTTGTTTATCTTTGTCAATTCGCATTGCTTTAAACATAAAAAAACCAACTTATACTGACTACAATGGATACATCAAATGAAAAATGTCCCATTTAAAACCCTGACGTGAACTTTATTGGATAATATTCAATAAGAGTTTTCTTGCCATGCCTGGTGTTTTCATTCGTATGGAAACACTCTTATTTTGTATCTCTATAGGAGCGGCACAAGTAACTCCATCGGTGAGGGGGGCGCAGTGGATAGTTTGCAGATTACAAAACCCGGCGGAGCGGGTTGAATCCCAGTCAGGGCCGGGAAATTTTCCCAGAGATATTGTGTCTCTCTTTCCACCCAGTTAAGACTTTAAGTGTGTCGGTGCGTTTTACCAAACCAGTAAACGAACGTATGAGTGTAAACTCGTATATGAGCCAGGGTATAATTTCAATTGAAATTAATGGGAAGAACCATCGACTCGAGTGTCGAGGGACGCACGTCGGGACAGGGTAAAAACTACTCGTATCTGTTGGGATTTTCTTCTATCGAGCTGGGATTGTCTGTTACTAACATAAAGATACTGTTGTACTGATTTTAATATTATTGACATTTTTATCATCATTATCATCATCATCATAATCATCATCATAATCATAGACTTAAGGCTAAAGACTCCGACCATGACAAGTTGTATATAATTTGTCCCTGGACATAGCAACTTCCTGTTCTTCACCCAACTTGAAACAGCTCTGGATAACGAAAGATAGCTACAAGTGTATGTCGTCACCGGGTTCGAACCAGTGACCTGAGCATGTGGGTCTACATTTCAGCTAGTCGAGGTAACAGTATAAGTGGGCTGAAGTTATAATCATATTATAGTGGTAGTGGCGTGGATGTAGAAATGAATAATAAAAATTGAGCCACCTCACAGGAAAATTGGCATCGGACATTTTCGTGAATTTCCGGAAAGTCTGTATTAGGCTGACCTGTGCTTTTATGCATTTGCATTAGGGTCAAAAAAATTTCATATTCAGGTAGAATAAGCCTTCTTTGAAATAACAGCGAACGGTGTGGGCCATGATCAGACTGCGTGGATGTGCAGGCTGATCTGAGTTCACACTTGTTGCAAGGCCTCGAAGATTTCCGAAGGCCCATTTTCTCATGATGGGGCTCAAATAATTTATGACCCCCATTGACGTCGACGACGACCACGCAAACCCTTGTGATAGTGTTGTGGCATTCATTTAAGATGTTTTGCGATAACTACCAACTGATTGAACATTTGCAGTATAAAACTCAACATGATACATATGTGCTTCTCATGTAAAACCCCCGTTGGACAACACATTCGTAACACATTTTACCTGTTACGAATGCGATCGCATACGTACGAAATCTGTTACAAATGCGATTTGTTACGAATGTGGTCCTACAGCATGTACTAAGATTTTGAAAATCAATTCTGGATACTGCCAAAAAGACTCAGTTAAGATGAAGAAGGTGTAATGAGCGGGATTTTCAAAAACAAATTGCATCGTTGATAACATACGTAAATAACCAGCAAAGTTGATCTTCACCCGATGTACATTATTATTGAAAAGGTCAATGCCACTTTTTACACAAATGAGGGTCGAAACTAATAATATCTTACAAATTTATTTTAACTGTAAAATGAGCAAACAAAAATAGGGGTCACCGACTTCTTTTTTTGCATATTGTCAAAATTTTTCCCTTTCCCCCCTTTTCTCTTGCATTTTTCTGACATAAAAAATCATAAGAATCATTTGACAAATCAATGAAATACACTTTTACCAGAAAATTTTTAGCCCATTAGCGGCATTGATTGCACACAGTTTGTTAACTGATAAGTTTGAGTCTGACCCTTTCCGATATAAAGTTGTAGCCTAAATCTTAGCATTGTGTTGTTCCAACTCTACGGAAGTACGTTTTTGTATAAATTGGGAGCATGGAGTCCTTTTGGGTTAAAGAATACACAATTACTTAAAAGGCATTTCAGCAATAACAAATAAAGTCCTTAAACTACCGACTTTATTTGCGAGCAACGAAGTCTAAAAAAAATGATAAAGTCTCAAATGGCGATATGGACGGCGTTTGGCACATTTTCCCGCTTTTTTCTGACGTTACGCAAACGTCTTATTACTAAAACGGCGAATGCTGTTTGCAAATAGATATTTACCCATTCCGCTTTAAAAAATCTAATATTTTCTAAAACATATTTTCTTTCTTGTATTTACAAATCATTACATTTCATAGTTGTCATTATCACGTGAATATATGTGGAAATTTTCAATTACTTACTTAGAGATTGTAGGCTATCCGCGGTAAATGAAAGCCGTAATTTTATTCTCTCGCAAGAAATGTTAGGACAATTTTAAGAAGATTGTTTTTAAATATAATTAAAGGTGAAACTGGGGGTAACTGATTTCTTTTGCATAGAGAATGTTACAAAATGAAATGATTTTTTTTTATGTGCCCCCCAATTTTAGTGTTGCCCTAGCCCAAACCGTCCGTCTGTCCGTCAGTCCGAATTAGTGTCGGGCATTCTAGAAAGTATTGACCAAGATCATCAAACCTCACAGGATTGTTATCAGCATTCCATTTGGTATATTATAATTTCGCCTCGGATGACATTCTGCCTCGGGTTTAAATATCAGCGCGGTCACATGCCCTGACGTCACTTTCGCTTTGGTCACGTGTCAAAAAGGTTAAAAATGTTTTGATAGTCAAAATATGTCTTTCTCGGGTAATGGGATTTTATCATTGTAGACAAAAGAGAGGTATAATAAAATGTTTTAATTTGATCTCACACAGTCAGACCAGTGTTATGGCCCTTGACGTAGTCGAAAATATACATAAATTTTTGGTGTCGCATGTATCTCATTAAGTGCTTCAAGATTTTGTTGCATATATCTAAAAATAGTATTCTGCATGTGAGTTGTAAAAATTTTCGGGGTTGAGCTACCGCCAAATACTTGTTTTTGCTATAATTTATCTTTTGAAACTACTGCATCTAAACAAACTCAGACAGATGTATAGAAAGATTCAACCAGTCAGACTAAAGTTTTCGTTTTTGAAGATCGGACAAATGTTGAACAAGTTAATACCGATAGGGAGTTCCGAACTTCGGAAACAATAACAGTTAAATTGTCAGTATATAATTACTACCTACAATACAAAACAGAACACAAACATCAAATGTTTTCATAATTTTTCATGTTTATTATGACAATGCGCCTATTAACTTCTATGGTTGTATGTAATACAGCAATGTTATAAAATATCTGAATGATAATATAAGATTCTTTCACTGGTTGTAGGTGCAGATGGGAATTTCCGGCCTCGAGGGTAACTGTTATGGCGGTAACGAGGTTCCAAACGAGTTACCGCCAAAACAGTTACCCGAGAGCCGGATTTCCCATCTGAACCTATAACCAGTGACAGAATCTTTTTCTTGCATCCCGATATAAAGATTATTAATAAAAATAAATCAGTCGAACGGCTTTCTTTTTAGAACTTTTTCTTATAGCAGCGTATTTAAATAAAGCGCGGGAAATCAACGTCCGTAAACAGGAAAGACGTCATGACGTTTCAAAGAAAAATAAAAATTTTTAGTTCCGGTTTTGTTTTATCAGTTCCACGTAACGTTATAAATTTTTTTATAAAAAAACGTGTTTTGAATCGAGAAATATACTATCAGGGAACAAAGAGGAACTGTCAAGGTATTGGATTTTTTCCGTTTTCAAAATAAAATATAAATAACTACATAAATCTTCTTACATATATGTGTTTCGTAATACGTCATTTAAAGCACGAGAGTCATCTTACACCCCGGGGTGTAAGATGGATTTTTCCAGCACCGGTAAAAATACAGGAAATCCCCGTCTGGTATGCAAGAAATAAAATTTATACACATCAGCTGTCTTCAAAATATATATGAATTTCAAAATTCTTAAGGTATTAGATCACTAATAGAGAACCTCCTTTTGAAGAGTATTCAATTCCTATAATAAACCTACTTTTACTGCAATTCTTAGGGGGGCGTAGGTTCAAGCCCTACTGGGACCAAATTTTTTTCCCCTTATTTTACTTTTTTTCTAGTAAGTTTTACTTCTTTCAAGACTTATTATTGATTTCTTGTACAATAATGGAAAAAGATGAATCTATAAGCGTTTTCTTGGTGTTCAAAGTAAATTTTTACTACTTAAACAGAAGGGGTAGAGTTACCCCATCTTTAAAAATATTGAGTTACACGTGGTGAAAGTTCTCTATTTTGCTTTCACTCTTAGATTTATATATTGTGGAAAAAATTTGGTAGGTTTTACTTATGCCCCTTAGGTTATTTTTAAATGGAGTAAGCAAATTCAAAACAGAAACACAGCATTCAAACCTTATTTTTTCAATGTTGAAGTATGAATTTGTCTCATTAAATCCAATTACTTGAGGCCCATAGAAAAAATGTACTGACATTTTATTTTGTGTTTTATAATTGTTTACCCAAAGTTTGATGTTTCTTTTATAAAATTAATTGTAAAATGAGTTTCTGCAAACGCTTTGGATAGTGGCTATCACTTTGAAATTTGTCTCTACTTGAGCTTGAGGAGATACCATAAATTATACGAAATTTAAAAAAACGGCACGGTAAAGTTGTTTAAAAAATTGCAAAATAGTGCAAAACACCGGTTACCTTTCAGAATATCCCAAGCAAAGGCCATTTTAAAACATTCTATTAGTGATCTAATACCTTAAATGTCCCAATTGTCATATAGAAAGACTTGCCATACACAGCAATATAGTGCTTAACCACCAAGATTATCGCCCGACGATAAAAAACAAAATGTCCGGTGTATCGCCCTCCTGCATCGCTCTTTTCCACAGCTTTATAGAACGTAATGTCGCGACGTTGCGATGCGTAACGTTTGGCGTTCCGCCAGACGCGTGAATTACACCTTCTTTACCCTAACTCTCGAATATTTATGAAAAGGGTGATATCAAATCAAATACATAAATTTGGTCAAAGGTAAGGTAGTTTGATAAATTTGAAAAAACATGTACTTAGGAAAAACTGGACTAAAACTTAAAAAAGAAGAAAAGCATTTAGTGCACTAGAATGGCCCCAACATTGATAACATTAAATTTACTAACAACTTTACATTCTTATTGTAAAAGACGTTATGTTTGTTGTATATTCATTATTGTTTTTAAAAGCTTGATATTCTATTGTATGTGCGTTTTTCCCGCGATATAAATAGCACGCGACGCTATACAAATACAATCACATAACATTAAAAAAAGAATGCCCATGTTTTGTAAATAGAAACGTCAGATATTGAACAACAATGATGACTTTGATCAAAATGATATCGAACATACAATAAGAATAACGACATATACAATAACAATGGTAATACTTAGAATATGAATGACACGACATTGAATAACAATATCAAAGATACAATAAGAATAACGAAATATAGAATAACAATAATGGCGTTTACCAAAAGAATATCGAACATAAAATAAGAATAACGACATAAGAATAAAATGGTAAGATTTTAGAATATGAATGACACGCATTGAAAAACCCAATATCAAAGATACAATAAGAATAACGAAATATAGAATAACAATAATGACTTTTAGAATATGAATGACAAGACATGAATAACAATAACAAACAACAAAAATAATAACATACAATATAATTTAGCAACGTTTGACATGCCAAAGCGGACTTAAAAGGTGTTTAATGTTTTATTTTAAAAGTTACGTCAAAACCCTCATTGCTGCAATTTGTGAACCGTAAGGTCAAGCCCCCATCTAGCATTTGACCGTATTAAATGAACTCAGATAGAAACTTCCACCGTTTTTATCAGTATGTGCATCTTTTTTTTTTTCAAATTCGAATAACGTGAATATTATAGCTGGATATATAGATGCTAAATCTCTGTCATTTTCAATTTTAGCTTGAAACAAATCCGGATGATATGAATGAACGAGGTATAAGATATGATAGATCGGTGCCGTTTCCAAACTTTTACGCAAAAATTTAGAATCCGGGTCTCCCGAAACATGACCGCCAGAGTCTGTTTTAAAACACATTTAAACAGCACTATAAAAACGGTAAGAATTTAGTATGAATAAACGGAGGGTAGTGATAACAATGAACTTTCACTTTTTAAAACAGTTAAACTGCTAACTTCATTTTTCTTTATTTTAATCATATTCGATTGCTTTTTGTTTCATATTATAAGATTCTTTCACGGGTTTAGGTGCAGATGGGAATATCCGGCTCGAGGGTTAAGTTTTCTGGCGATAACGAGACTCTTGCTGAGTTACCGCTTAATCATTCCCTAAGAGCCGGATATTTTATCTGCACCTCCACCAGTGATTGAATCTTTTTCTTCATCTACACTCAACAAATAATAGTAAAATAAATTCAAACAGATATTTTTATATAAACTTTTTTTTCTTATAGTAGGTATTAACAAAGCGCTGGAACTTTAGGTCAATAAACGGGAAGGACGTCATGACGTTACAAACACGAAAACAACGTAATACTGTAGTTCCGATTTAGTTTTTTTCATCTGCAGTAAACGTTATGTTTTTTCCGTAAAAGGAACTTTTTTTGAATCGAGAAATATCTTATAAGGGACAACGAAAAACTATCAAGGTTTTTTGATTTTTACGTAAAACAGTATTATTACTACACAAATCTTCTGTACAGATGTAGTTCAAAATTTACGTCAATTACTGCACGAGAGATGGAGTTTTCCAGCACCGGGTGAATCACCAGAATAATAATATCTGTTTATGTGTTTTTCAAATCGGATAGAAATATCCGTCCCGAGGGCACCTCGCATTGGGCATAACGAGGCTGGCCCAGTTACCCCAAGAGGTCAGATCTGTTTTTATTTTGAGTCCAGAGCATAACTTCAAATTCGTTCAAATATTGACTTTTAAACCGGCATATGAATAGGGGGCGATGAGATGAAAGTACAGAGCCCCTGAACATGATTGGTACGTCAAAGTTCAGTGTCACAAACTTAGTTCAAATGGCAAAGCTGTCCTTTGTATTTTGTTACCAGACCACACTTCAAAACTATTCAAGGTATTGACTTTAAACTTCGGATATAGATAGGTAATAATAAGACGATTTGCGCAGTGCGACAATCCACACCACTCTCCTCACATATACATTATTAGTCCCCTTTCCCTACACACAAACAAACAAACACACCAGTCACCGCCGCCACACAAAACACAAACCGCCACATTACACCCTCTCTGACTCCCCCCCCCCACCAAAAGTAAGTCCTTTGTATTTTGTGCCCGGAGAAAAACTTATAGTAGTCCAGTAGAATAACAGAGAAAAGAGACCGAACCTTGCAGTAGGGTATATACAAGGTTTTATTGCAATTCCCTGTCTTATCATGTGTAGATATGATCTGAACAAGCATTTAACATGGCACTGAAATTTCTTATATAAAAATGTAAGGAAAATATGGTGATATTTCTTTTGAACTCTTTATTTGATGATAAATGACCTTTCATAATAAGGTACTGTAGAATTTACATCATGATAGTTTCAAAATGATTTCACTTGCAATACTTTAATTCTAAAGACGTTTCATCTGAGACAGAGTGTTTCAATCATAATCTGATCAAATTAAAATATATGTTTCTTAGTTTAAAGGTCCAATACTAAGGAAAGTGAACATTTTAATTTCTTTTAAAAAGCACAGAAACTATTTCATTTTATTGGAAAATGAAAGTTGGTATGTAGAAATTCGAAATAAATCGCAGTATACGTACAATTATTTTTCTATGAAGTATGAAGAAAGTTAAAAAGACCTGGGGGATCATTCTGTCGATTCATTGAAATTTCAACATAATACACAACATTTCTTTGAGTTCCAAAGACCTTCTGTAAATTTTGACCTGCCAATCTTCATTTTTTAGTGTCTTGCAGAAGTCTATGCACTGGCTATGAAAAAAATTGCCAACTCACTTTCTCTTAGTAATGGACCTTTAAAACTACTTTTACTACATTAACCTGTGTTCCATTTATGCTAAAACATTAAAATATGTTACAAATTTTAATCCTTTAATTCATTTCAATAATAAAATATTGATGTAAAATGATAAAAATGTGGAAAACTTCGTGTCATTTTCAACGTTCCTGCAAGTATGGGGTTTTACTTTGTAAAGTAAATTGAAAATGTCAAGCTTTTCGCAATAATTTGCCATGTAGAATACATAACACGACTGATTTTTTACCTTTTCTTTCATTAAAACGTGATAACACTTAGAAATTATGCATGTTTAACAAAAGTTTAGTTAAAATATTGAAAAGGTACAAAGATCTTTACTTTGTTGAAAGCGCATCAAAACTTCATCAACTATGTATTGCTACATGCTAGAAAGCGTGTATGGAATTTTAATAGGTTGGCTTTCTCTATATATATTTATATGAGACATTTCCTTTTTCAGTAAAGTATTTACTTATAATCAAGTTGCATGACCATTGAAATGTTACATACGTAACGGTAACGTAATATTTTTTACCAGAATTGCAGTGACATACCCTTTACATCTACATCTACAAAGGTAGGACTTCTTGTAATTTGCACACTATTAAGTCTGAAAACATGAATATATTGTTCATTAAAACAGCTTAAAAAACTAATTTTTTTTCATGTGAAATAAGCATGAATGATATTAAATAACAGGAGCTGGGGAAGTACCCCTTTCCAGGATATAATTTCTATAACAGTTAAAATGTACGATGTCGAGTTGAAATTATTATTCATTGCTAAAATGTCGTTTTCTGACAACTTGTGAATAACCGTTAATGTCTACATGTTGCTCCTTTCACCAGGAGGAATATATGGAATTGGGAAATTTTCATTCTTTGATTAAATTTGGGAAAATGATGAGAGATATGTGTAGGTCAAAGGTTACTTAAATTTTCACATACACAATGTGCCCACAATTCAGTTTTTGCTGTGCCCTCCTCTAAGTTTGTACATCAAATGATCATATTCAAACGATACAATTGTGTATTACATGTAATAGTTGTTTTACTTCAAGGATGAACTTGAAATATAATAGCTTACCCCGGTATCTTAAGATATACTCCTTTATACCTCCATTTTAGTCTGAATTTAGCAATTATGGTCCATAATATGATACAAAGCTATTTTTTCTATCCACTTACAAATTTAATATTAGGGAGAACAATTTACCAACTCTAATCCCTGCAAAACTATATAATTTGAAAATGTCTTAAAACTATTTTCTGAACTTCAACATACATGTAATTAGTAAATTTGAGGTTTTACCTTCCACGATCTAATCTCTCATTTTCAAAAGTGACTTTTTTAACTTATTGACTATAAATTTTTATATGAAATATTAATTTTATTTCATATTACTGAAATTGCAATATGTTAGAGAAAGCACGTTGTTCTAATTTGCGTAATTAAATTTAAACAAAGATATGCAGTTTTTTTGGGAATTTTTTAAAAATATTTGCCAGCTTTCAAAATATAGCATAGAAGATGGGGTTAGAATAGTGTTCTAACCGAAAACAATGTGTAACTTTCAATTAAGGTCACAGCATTGTTTACTTCTGTGTTAGTTTTTTTCCCCTCATCTTCAGCCTTAACCACTAACATATTCCAGATGGTAAATGCGGTCGTCCTGCTGTTACCTATGAAGTCACAAAATAAACAAATTTTGTAAAAATAGGAAAAGTCAACCTGCTTTTTCATAATTCAGTGTTAGTTTTCTAGAAATATTTCTTAAAAAAATATATCTTTTACAAAAAACTTTCAAAAATCTATCACATGGGGGTACTGGAAAGTAACCGTAACTGATAACATTATGAAACCAAAAGTATTATGGCAGGGTATTAAAAGAGCTATTAAAAGTTATCTCTTTTGGTGCAGTGAGTCTCCAGTTTATATGTGTTTAAATGTTTATACTGGATCAGTGAAATAGGACATAGAGAGCTAATTAAAAGGTACAGTGGCCAGTCCCGGGTTTTCAGACAGACTCGAGCTGAACTGTACATGTCTGAGGAGGGCTTTCCGGATTTAGATATTCTTTCGTAGCAGAATTTGAGAAGTACTGAGTGCTTAAATTTTGAAATTTCCCCTTGCGTTGGATACATGGACTAGGTTCAATTTGATTTTGTAAAATACGTAAGGGGATGATTTAATAAAGCATTTTTCATTTGGAAAACACTGCTTCATGTTGCGACTACCGTATAAACCATTTAAATTTTACTAGGTAGGGACGGACAAATGAATGTTAATTTCTCGACATTTCTCCTAATGATATGGATAGCATTGCTTGCCCCTTTTATGTATGTTATGATATCGAAAACATCACAAAGCGGCATCGGTAATTTTTCAATTCTGTGTAATGCAAGTTCATGTAATTTGAATTTGGTAACGTATATATATGTGTCTGTTACGGATGTAACAACAGGTTAAAAACATGAGTTACATTTTTTAAAAAAAAGTTTCTTGTTACTAACATATTCAAATTGCGCTTGTCTGTTTCATTTTTTTAATTTTAAGTTTAGAAATGTTGTTGTTGGTGGTGATTCTGCTGTACCTATCTGTTTGTTACATATTAATTGGTTTCTTTTCTCTCACTATTTTTTTTTCAAGTGCTTGTTATATACAAGAAAATGATATTGCAAATACAACAGCACCTTTATCAGTTACTAAGCAATCAACTGAAATACAATATGAAATATACGCTGTCATATGGTTCTGATGTTAGCATTTTTGGATTTCTATAAATAGGAAAATGCCCAAGGATCTCCGAGCGAAAGTCATGCGATACTGTGATACTGTGTATGCTCAATCTAAAGAACAACATAAAGCAACAGAACTTTGAATAAACCCCACTACAAAGATTCTCATATTTTTTGCAAGGTAAATAGTATTGACATTTGACGATGGCGGCCATTTTGAATTTTTTTCAATAAAACACTTTCCCCAAAGATGACAAGATGTCATCCGGTGGATTCTCATTTACTGAAGTCAAAAGACAGGAAACTGCAAAATACCTTGTATAACCTATTGCAAGGGTTTAGTTCAACTTCTTTCGGACTGTAGGTGTGTTGTGATTAGTCGAAAATTTAAACAGTGCCAACAATGCCGTAACCCTCAACATACAAATTAACCTCCCCATCCTGACCAGTTACTTCATTTCTTGGGGCTTAGTCTTCCATCACCTCGCCGTACAAAACACCCCAACCCCAACCAACCGACATATAACACACTCCGCCACCCCTTCCAACACCCCTCGACACACAACCCGAAAAATGTTTCTTTAAATTTTACTTCTTCCTCCTCCTTTAATCTAGCGTATAGTGCCCCGCCTTTCGGAGCTACGTATTTAATAACAAAACATATAAACAAATAGCATATATTATATGGTGGCTTATTTCTGCCATTTCGTTCTGCGACTTTTGTAATGCAATAAAAATTTGATAGCGTTCCCGAGGTAACTTGATCATTGTTTATCATAATTTAACCCCTTAGCATCAAAACGGGGCCAGGTTTATAGCGAGCTGAAAGAGTTACCCGAATGACCCGCTTAGAAGCCAACTTTACGGTAACGTGAATGTATTTTACAAAAGTGATGAATTTGAGAACATTCGCCGGAAGTTAGCAAGGCCATTTAGCGGCTAGGAAGTAGTTTCTCTACAGTGAAGAGAGAACGTCATTCGACCGCTCAAATATATATTGACTGTTTATGGCGCATTGATATGGTAAAAAAAACTTGGTCGCCATGACTTATTTTCTCATTTTCTTTAAATGCCTTGTCAAAACAATTTAACGAAAACGATATTTCAGGGAAAGTGTTGACATTATGATTTGTGAAAAGTGATGGCCGCTGGTGGCCGTGACTTGCTAGAACGTGTGTGTGGTAATATTTGTCTGAGCGATGAAACTCAGGTGATAGATCTCGAGACCATCATGACCTATTTGTTTGCAGAAAAAATATATCTCGAACGCTTGACATGGCATCTTATCTCTGGCGTTCAAAATCGTATCTCGAGTGCACATCTTATTTCGATCGCACGACAGTTTATCTCGAGAGCATGACATCTTTTCTCGAGCGCTCGAAATCTTATCTCGTCGCACGACACTTATGTCGAGTGCTCGAGATAAATTAATCTAAAAATATGTGTCCCTAAACATACCACCTATAAAAAAGACATGTAAAGTAGTTTTCAACTTATACTAAGGGTTTCGTTTTTGTTTAGAACCCATCTTCATCTACATACGAGGGGTTGCAAGACACGCGAATGTCATATTACCTGAACAGAACTCCGTAGTTAAGACCTTAAATAATTCAAGTTCTGTCGCGCATACCGCGTCGAGGCTCAACCCTGTAAATATCCAATCAATAACGTATGTATACAGTGTAGCACCATTGAAAAGCAAACATGTTTTTAAAAGATTTAACATTTAACGTTGGTGCGACAATTAACGGTGCCACACTTTATACGTGTCATATTTTTCATTAGAGGTATTCCTCAAATTCGATTTGTCTAGAATCCCGATTGCGCAGCCAAGAATGAGTTATTTCAGCATATATATAAATTTAATACACGCAATTTGCCTAACATAATTCTGGAATGGAAGCGTCTTCTGTCTTGCACTATCCTCCCAGCAACATTTTGAACAGTCTTCTGGAGGGATATCCAGTGGCGACTATAAATAAGCTTGCAAACAAGAAAACAGAGTAACCGACAACCATATTATCAGTGTTGAAATCATCTAGAATTCACAATATTCAGCTCTGCACCGCATACACTCACCCCCCCCCCCCCCACCCCCCACCCCCCACAAACCCTCTCCTGCAGAAATTTACAACAGTACCTAAAAATAAGGTAAACACTTTCATTGAAATAAACAAAGAAAGGCCAAGAAAGTAAAGTGAAATAAAGAAATTCATAACTTAAACTCTTTTAATTACATGATTTTTATATCTGGGATTTTTTACAGTGAAAAATATCAATGTAAAAAAAAAAACCTCTCCAAGAAGTTCTTATGGTCGGCCCATTATCAATTGGTTTCACAAAACTAACCTATAAATGTTCTAAATAATTA
Organism: Mercenaria mercenaria; assembly: GCF_021730395.1. Classification (NCBI taxonomy): domain Eukaryota; kingdom Metazoa; phylum Mollusca; class Bivalvia; order Venerida; family Veneridae; genus Mercenaria; species Mercenaria mercenaria. Next base: position 5,388 of record NW_026461374.1, on the reverse strand, counting down.
TTATTTGAAACATAGATAACAGCCGTGCAGTCTGATCTAAATCCAGAAGTTTTTTATACATCTCTGATGCGCCAGTGACTTCAATATGTGGACAAGATAATGTATAGGCTGCTAGGCTGCTAATTCACGCTGCTAGGCCGCAAGGCTGCTAACTTTACGACGCACGTGGAAATAAAAAAATGGATGTCCGGTAAAGGAAATATTTAAAAAATGGGCCTAGTTTGATTGATATTTCATCTGATGAGAAGGCACCCAGCCCCCTTTACACATAAATTGTACTTAATAGTGTAGCTAAATAACATATCTACATTTTAAGGTAGGTTAAAGGTGAAAGAATAACACCTAGAGGTCACAGGAGATAAACTATGGAAATCAACTACAGCAAAAACAATGAAACATCAGTTTTTGACCTAACTGAACAAGTTTAGACCCTGGTTCGAGCCTCTGTGTTTATCAATATACCCTTACTACATATGGGCTGACTTGTATGGGGCATAGCTACGTCAAAATCCAATTTGGTTAAAATTGTGGATACCTTCTGAGGTCAGGACATGTAAAAATATGGAGGATGTTGGAGTCAAAACAGCATTATACTTATCAATATTGGACGGTTTTCAACCCGGTTGGATGCCCTGTGACCCGGCATATACCACTGTGTTATATCATAAGGTAGGTATAGGTTCTTGTTAGCGAATGAGATCAAGTTTGAGTATTTGACATACCCATAAAGGCCACGGCAGGCCCTATAAGGTCACCCCGGTGTGTTGAAACTTAGGAAATACGTCAATTGAACCATGTCTGTACGGCTTTAAGACCCGGTTTAAACCCCTGTGACCATGAATAGTACATATATTATATATGCTCGTGTAGGATAGGTCCTAGTAAAAATTGAGACCAGTTCAGGTACCAGTTTAGCCCGAGGAGTCAGGGCAGGTTGTAGAAGGTCATCAGGCAGTGTTCGAACTTTGAAAATCTCTTTTTGACCACGTCGGAAAGGTTTTTCGATACAGTCCTGGCTATCGATTGATGCCATGTTCGGTACCTCCGGATACCCGTAGGGGTTGGGATGGGTTCGAGTCTCTACAATCCCGGGTACCACCTATACCATTAGGATATGTTTGGTAGATGTCTATGCTACTTACAAGTCCATATGATGCCATCAGAGCTCAGGACAGGTATTAGAAAATGACCAAAATTTTTATATGCAGTAGGGTGCAGACCAAGACTAAGCTGGCCCGGCCGGGGGAGCCGAGAGAATTGCTCCAATGGTGTTGTTGGACTCAGTGAAGATCGTATTTCGTTTTCAGAACTGCCTTGACTGCTGTGAAAAGTTCATATTTTGAGAATATTACCGAACTTTGACCTATGACTTTGACCCCTAGCCGACCGGGTTCGAACCCGACTTGAACTGTTTTCTCGTGGTACTGGCTTGCTCTTTGCATTTATAAAAATCAGACATCAAGTTATGAAGATATAGCTTGTCTGACAAGGCCCACCCCTCTATTTAGTATATGAAGAAATATGCATATTTTCACGAAAAATGGTACACTTTTAGACGGTCCCCCGACGAAACCTTGGCGGTAAAAAACAAAAAAAATACATATCTGTTTAGACCATGTTTAGATTTAATTTATAAAAGATATTTCATTAAAATAGCTTGTGTTTGGAACATTCTACAATTATTTGACGTTTATGAAAAACACGAACTTTTTCCGTATGGAAAAGTACATAAATACAGCTTTAACCCTAAATTACGTACATACGGACGAACGGATGTTATCTTTTTTGTCACAAACGTTCAGATATTATAGTAGCGATATAGTCCATTACAGGAAAATAAGTCTCTGAAAATCTGATATGCTAGAAAATGTCGAAAACCGTATTTTATGTGAAATAAAGTACAGTCGGATTTAGTGGTGTTCAGCCAGCAGAGACTGTCATTTGAAATTTGTTTCGGTGTATTGATAAATAATACCTAGGAAGAATTATATCGATCAATTTGTCCAGAAATATAATCCCAATGGACAGTGCGACAATGCGACAATGCGAGATTTTACTAATTCTCGCAACTATGTCTATTGGATTTCAATTTCACGACGCGAGAATTAAGAAAGACAAGCGACAATTAAGACGATAATTGTCGCCCTCTTAACCTCGCGAGGATTGTTAAATCTCGCATGTAAGTATGTTTTCGGACAAGGCGACAACGCGATAATTATCGCGTTGTCGCGTGTTGGCGAGGCGAGAATTTAAGTGGCACGAACAGGATTCCGTAATTATCTGACCGAAAGTCGGAATTTAATGGTCGCAGCGGTTTAAATACATTTTCTGATAAAACAAAATATCTATTTACGAATGCACTGTATGAAATTTTACAGGTAATCTATTGCAAATCGGCTGTTTTTGTATGATTTTGTGTACTGTATTTACATTAATATCTCATTAAAAATGCTCTGGATCTCGAGTTAAGTCTATTCTCTATCGATACTGAAAGTTTGAAGCGAAATTATTAATTAATGAATGCTCTTCACGCGTTTCCTGCGTACGTGAGGCCTATTTTCCTTGTAGGAGGCGAGATAAGAAAATATACACACAAAATATATTATTCAACCTTTGATCGAATGACTTGAAGGTCAGTGGTCAAAAAATATGTTTGAGGTCTGCACGTGTTTTATTGCACGGCATCAGAAAAAACAAACACTAGCACAAATTATTGATTGTAATTTTATAAAGAATCATGTAAGAATGATTATTATTCAACTTTACAATATTACACACTGTATTAGATCAATTGCAAACATCATATGAAACAGACAGAGCTAATACAAAACATAACTGAGCCAATATGAGAAAAACAGGGCCAATACGGAATTCAAGCATTTTGATTGGTTCAAAAGAGAGGGCCAATACGGAGAAGTCACTTCCGTCAGATTTTTAAAAGACGCCATTTTGTTTTACATCAGAGTTATAGATTGCATTTTTTTTTACATTTTGTATGACTGAGCGGTATGTATCTTCATAGATTACAACGATATTTTCGCTTATTCGGTATTGTGTAAAATGCAAGTGTTTCCTGTCAGAAATTCTGGCAGTTGTCAAATTCTTGGTTGACGAAACCAAGGAAAATAATGAGAAAACACGGAAACTCAGATTAATTGAAAGGAAGAGACTTATCTTTAACAGACATTTTGATAGTGTGGACTCTATATGCAATGATAAATAGCGATTCAAATGCTGGAAAGTGGATGAATAAATTGGCAAACAAGAGTGTCAGTTGTGAACTGCAAACACTTTCGGATAAGAATTAAACGAGGCATGGGAGTGTTTAATGTGTGCTTGGTTGGTGGTATTATCTTGATCAACACATATATGTACAATTTTGTGTCTCGTTGTCTGCAGCATAAAAGGAAATTTTTAAAGCAGTTTTATCACAGTTCAAATGATAAGATAACTCGCTATAGGAATTCAAAAAGTAAAGTAAGTTCTTGTTAAGTTGTTACTCTTGATTATGTCACATCAACAATATCTCTCAAAATTGTTCTCGAGTACCTACATACAATTCATTCTGTTTTACCTGCTAAAATGATTCTGATTTCTAAAATAAGTCTAAACAACTTGTCAAGATTTTTCACCTGAATGCGCATAGCTGCCATAAGGCAACTCACAGAGTTCTTATACTGTTACCGCCAACAGTCGAAAGTTGAATAATAATATTATCATTAATCAAGCGATTTCATATTGGCCTAGTTATTTGTCCTCGGGCAGTTGTATTGGCCCTCGGCCTACGGCCTCGGGCCAATACGACAACCCTTGGACAAATAACAAGGCCAATATGAAATTGCTTGATTAATAACATTATATTATATGCTTACTGAATGGAAGTGGCTAGGCGTCCGATAACTCGTACAGGACAGGCTGAGGTCCGGTAAAATAATATGAATAGCGAGAGAGCTATATATTTTATCTTTAATATGCGATCGTTCTTTTCCCGGGGTTAAAGAATTATAAATAAATCTGTTTCCTGTGACTGAACCATTCAAATAATCGAGGAAAGTATGAAAACATTTTTTTTTAAATCATCTCCTGTAAACAAGTCTGCTCTTTGTAATACTTTGTTTTGTTTTATTCATTTTTATTTGTTTACGCTGCGCTGCGTAGTTATGACTGTTTCCAGTCAAACTAATCAATCGTAGGCCCAGCGAAATATGAATTTTGAGACCCGTTGCCAGATACAGGTCGGCGCCTGGATTGATTCCAAAGAATTAGATTCATATTATATAATTAAAAGGGGGCCTTAATTCAAAGCCCCGGTGTTAATTTTGGAACATGTCTGGATTTTGGCTGGAGTATTTTTGTTATTGTAATGTTTGAAATGTTATACATCCCCCCCTAAATTATGTCTAAATTGCCAAAATAATTAATAAATTATGAGATTTATATTTAAATTTATTAAATTTAGTCATCCGGGTAAGAGCCGCGATTACCTTACTTACACTCCTGATACGCCTAAGGAAAACTGCCACAGTCAATGAACTACATCTACACTCTACTTCTTTATTTTATTAACAGAAAACTTTCAAAACTTTAAAACTTTAAAACCCATATAAAACATAACATTTATATACGTACGATTGTTGACAGTACACAAGTTATTTATAGATTACACGCCACGCCTACTGCATAAATGTGTCATATCGATAAATATTGTAGTGAATAGTGGTCTGAGACCGATACAGAGTAGAGGGCGCTAGTGAGGTCAAGCGAGGTCACGAGCGGGATCAGCCAATGAGAGGCATTCTGAAAGTTCTAGCCATCTTGAGAAGACGCCATTTTTTGCTGTGTTCATAATATACCTTGAAATCTACTTCCATCCAGACTCTCGTCGGCTGTGAGTATTGATATATATGTTCATTTTGTGCATCCTTGTTATCTGTTAAGCTTCAAAGCCAGATATCATTGTATTTCATGTGATTCGGCATTCTGTATAGTGAAAAATCACTATATTGGTGTCAGAGTGGTTTTCGGGCCCACGTAGCAATACGTCAACTTTCCAAAGTTTTTGGGTGAGAGTAGGGTATTAGCGGCTCGAAATACATCGCCGCTATTGTCCAAAAATCCCCATTTCCCTAGGAATTGTCGTGCTTAGTGTGTTTTCAACCACTTAGGTTATTTTACCCCCGGACCTTACGGGCCCGAGGCACTACCAGCTATAAACTTATAGCGTACCGGGAGGTCATCCCGGTGTGGGGAATTTAATAGGGGAGGTTGAAATACGTTTCTTTAATATTTCTATTTTGTATTTGTGACTTTTTGATATAAAATAAGTCTATAAATTTGGGCAGGGAAAACCCCTGCGCAAACGCTGCGCGCGGGACCGGCTGGTCCCGG